>NC_090246.1:96825263-96920263 GCF_037325665.1 Littorina saxatilis
GTAATCGTAATCAATCCTCTATTTCACCTCTTTCATATTTCTCTAGCACTGTAGCAGCCCTTTCTTAACCTTTACCGGATCATGAGTTGGACTACACAGTCCGGATGATGTGGGTCGTGTACGACCCATACTTTCCAAAGAAGGATGCAACGTAAAAAGTATGGTTCGTACACGACCCACGCCATCCGAACAGGGATAAATGTTTTGCCGCCTCTTTGCAGAGTATGGGTCGTACACGACCCACACCATCCGAATAAGGATAAACAACGTAAAATTCCTTACGTAATTCCATTTGGGTCGTCCACGACCCACATCATCCGGACTGTGTAGTTCAAATTACGTCAACGTGTATTTGTTTGTTTACAAAGATAATCTGTCAAAATTTGGGCAAAGGGAAGGTCGGATGATTAGAGATTACATAAAGTCTCAATTAAAAACTCCAAATAGTTTCAGAGATAAAGACGATTTTGTGAGGCTCTGGGTCGTCCACAACCCACGAAGCACGGTGAAGGTTACCCTTTCTTTTACACAACTGAAAAGAGTCAATATGAAGTTAAAATAACAACAAAATTCTAAACAAACAAAAAAAACTAAGGCAAATGTGATAGTGTGTTCGCCCTCAAAATGATCATCTGTCCCTAGAAGTTGCTGTACAACCTCATCTGATCCTGCATTTCATCAAAGGAACTGATGCCAAATCTCTCTTGCTGTTCCTGCATCAGTCTGAAGATCTCTTCCAGTTGGTCTCGTTGTCTCTGTTTCTCTGACTCTATCTCTTCCTCTGAAAGGTTTTCGCAGATCTTGCGTGTTGTCACATCCTGTTTGACTTTCTTGATCTCACCTTGGATGTGCTCGCAGTAGTACACAGGGTCGATAGCAGACTCTTTTGCAGTGCTGTCTTGGCCTTCAGAATCTTTTGGGCAAGAAAAAAAGAACCAAAACAAATGATAAATCTTTAAATGTGACGTTATGTACTGTACATGGTTAGGAATGTGAATGTTATAATTTATAAAACTGCATGCATACATCAGTGAAACCAGTCATTACATTAACCCTAGAAGTGTGCAAACATTTCCAAGCACTTCAAATCATCCATGATAACTTTAATTGTAATTCAATCAAGTTGGCGTTTTAATGAAACAGATCCTGTGATTGGTCAGAATGCCCCAACTCATTAAAAATTACCGGTCATTAATTGTCGATAACCACTCGCTAAAAAAGCCATTAACCACCTGCTGGCGAGGCGCATTGATACAACCTCAACTAGTCTCGGTTAGCTTTGAGGGTCATTTTACAAGTAGGAAATATGAAGGCCAACGAAATACCGAGACCATAAGGTATGCGAAGTGATGACGTCGAATACGTGACGTAGGTTGATGCATGAATTCTTCCGGACTACGTCAGTCAATTCCAAAGATCGCTTTTGTGATGAAAAGAATTTGTTTTAGAGTTTGCTGTCCAGAAACCCGTCAAAAAAGAAGGGAAAATGTATGTGAAAGAAAACAAAACAGAAGCAGAGTGATAAGATAGGAATACAGAGACATATTTCTTGGGACTTGACCCTTGCAGGTAGGTGGACTGAAAGTAGTGTGTGAACAGAACAGAACCAATTCTGTCTGTTTACCATCGCATGAAAGCAGGAAAGAGATTGTCGTCAGATTGAATTACAATAACATTAACATGCTTCCATTTGAAACTTCTCGGTCTTCATCGTGGATTGACGCCCTCCCAAAGTTTAATTGAAGCCCTCCATCGCTTTGCTCCGTCGGGCTTCAATTAGCTTTGGTCGGGCGTCAATCCCCGATGACGACCTCGAAGTTTCAAATGGAAGCATGTTAATGTGTAATTAACATTAATTTGTTTTGTCTAAGGCATGTTTGTTTGTTCGTTCATGGGCTGAAACTCCCATGGCTTTCATGTTTATGACCGTTTTTACCCTGCCATACGCCGCTTTCAGGGGAAGCATGCTGGGTATTTTTGTGTTTCTATAACCCATCAAACTCTGACATGGATTACACTTACAGGATCTTTTCCGTGCGCACTTGGTTTTGTGCTTGCATGTACACACGAATAAGGGGGATAAGGCACTAGCAGGTCTGCACATTAGTGGACCTGGGAGATCAGAAAAATCTCCACCCTTAACCCACCAGGCGCTCGCCGCTGGGATTTGAACTCACGACCTTCCGATTAGGAGGCCAATGTCTTATCCGCTAGGCCACTGCGCCTGTCTAGACCTAACAGTAACAGTCTAACACTGCTCATTCCCAAGACTCTCCTGATTACTCGAAACTCAAAAAGAATCGTTAAAAAACGCGGAATTAAGACAGTGGAAATCCTAGACACCATCGTAGAAGAACTAGAACCTCCCAGTCCGAGTACGCCAAACTGTCCTCACGGTGTTGTGAAGTTTAGATTATCAGTCAGTGAGTCACTGTGTCCCATGCCAAATCTTGATCTAAGTCAGTCACGGCTAGCTGAGACTCTCCCTCTCTCTCCCCCCTATTACAGCCTATATTTGTGTGTGTGTGTATGTGTGTGTGTGCGGGTTGGTGTTGGCTTATGAGAATGTTCGGGTGTCAGTGGCATTACATTATCCATGTCATCATCAACGGTGAACACACTGGTTTTAATCAAGAAATGTTAGCGCAAGTGTTAGTGCAGATTAAACGCACTGAAAGACAGACTCTCACAATCATTCATTATGAGGGTTATTTAAAGTTATTTAGTCAATCCAATAATGTCATGTGCCTGTGGAGTGCAGGATGCACATTATATGATTATGCAAACCCTCAAGCATATGAACAAGGCGTGTAATTCTAATTCTAATTTAAATGGTAAAATAAAATGGTGGTTCTAAATGCACTGATTAACCAAAGATAATAAAACAAGGAAAACAAGTTACCGCCAACTGTAGGTTCTTCTTTCTCGTTTTCCGTTTGGTCAGACGACTGGTCGGTCGTTTCATCTTGTGCATGAGAAGCCGAATCAGCCAGGTTTGTTGTGCTTGAAAGCATATAATTTCGAGCTACATAATAAGTCGATGCTGCAATCACAACAACTGTTGAAAGCACCGCAACAATCAAAATAAGAGCATTTTGAGACACAAAGTCATTCACTAATGAGCCAGCGGTAGCCATCTTGCTTCCTGTGATACACAAGCCTCGTTTTCAATTTTTTTTTGTTTACCGACCTGGCACAGCAAAATCAAAGTCAAACTCCGTTCATGACAATTGATGTGAACATAAATGAAGCACTATTTTTTTTTATTTAAACTTTTTATTTAAACTTAGATAGCTAGATATACGGCTGGATTTCAGGATTTCAGTTAGGCCTACTGTCTGCTTCACTGCGCACTCTGCATTGTTTTGGACTTATTTTGTTACCATGGAAATCATAAGGCCAAATCATAAAGACGAGTTGTGAGTGATGAACAACAAACCAGACTATAACAAATTGCCCGCAATCTTCTTTAACACTCAATTTAGCAATTTTCCGTGTATTAAACTTGAATTTAAACTCATGTAAAGGTTCATGCATTCGGCAGTGGACTTCTAAAGTTTTATAGATTTGTTATAGATCTGCGTCTTTTAAATTTGTGTTGTGCATACCACTTGACACAATAAGTCTTTTCTTTACATGAAAAAATAAATAAATATTTGATCGTAGATGTGGAGCTGAAAAATTGCTTTGTATCACTGTTGAACATTAATTTTGATTGTTTGAATTTTATTTTTATCATAAGTTAAATTGTGTTCCTTTCAAACACCTGCGTGTGTGTGCACCAGAAGACAGTCCTGCCCCTTAGTCAAGAACTAACATATATATATATAGTACTTATTGTAGGTTTGGCCAATTCCTTTTATTTATACATTTAATTTGTGTGTGTGCGTTTGTTTGGTTGAACCACAGGCGGAAGGTATCGTCCACTGGACTACTACTATAGTCTTTCTGTGATAGTAGTAGTCCAGTGGACGATACCTTCCGCCTGTGGTCGAACCTGCCTTGGCATCCGCCTCTTGATAACGACCATCTGCCCATTACAACCACCCCAAAGAAAGCCTGACAAGGTTCTTTCCTAAATAATTCACCTTTCCATGATCTATATTATAGACTATAAGGAACACTCTTGGTTGGTCGTTATATTTATAGACAGACTCGACTGTACTATATCATTTGTTATGCTCAGCTGTCAATTTAGACAAGATATACAAGATGTTAGGCTCATATGTGGTGGTACTCTAGCTGCTTCTTCAATAACATTGATGTAATGAATGTCATCACTGTCCATGTGTGGGCCATCATAACCAGTTACTGACTGAGTGTATTTTTTTTTCTCTCCTTTACGTCCAGGAAGTATGTAAACTGGTGTTGCAATTTCATATCCTTATCAGTACAACGGTATTTTATGCTCTGTACTATGGTTGTTTTCATCATCTCTACTTGTGTCCATTGGGTCCAAAAGATATTCCAGCAAACATCACCAGTTTAAACTTTGGTTGAGGGTAAGAAACTTGGTTTAAAACATCATCTCTACTTGTGTCCATAAGATATTTCAGCAAACATCACCAGTTTAAACTTTGATCGAGGGTAAGAAACTTGGTTAAAAAAAAAAAAATCTTGAGAATCAAAGGGACGTAAGCACTCTAAATGCAAACAACATGTGCAACAAGAGAAACCGAAAGTTATGTGGAAATTTCCTGGCACCTAGACGAATAACAAGCACGTGGATGAAAAAATTGATTTTGCATAACTCTTGCTTACTCTTGTTGCACATGTCATTTGCATGTAGAGCGCTTATGTCCCTTTGTTTCTCATATCAGAAAACAATGCTCCGCCTTGAACTCGAAAACTTTATTACCCAAGGATAGTAGCTGCATTTGATGAAAAATGTTTTTCAGAATCAAAGCCAACAAGAAACAAGTATACTACATGTAGTTCACACACAGATAAATACACAGACACACATATAAGCACACACACTGTGATAGATGAATAAACAATACAACAGTAACAACCAGTCTTTGAAGATAACAAATGCTATGTAACATAGCCACGCAACTCAAAGGCAGCCAAGATCGATCAAAAATAGTTTTAATTTTTTCTTCAAACAACTGTATATAAACATGTGCAAATGTTGTCCACTGCAACCAACTCACACTCTTTGACACTTGGATATTTTCAATGCAAACTGCTTTCTGCAAACCTTTAACTAGCAAGTCAAAGCCTGGGTTTGGGGAAAGGCACTACCAAACTTACTTCAATGGCACAGATTTATGCCAACTGTAAACATTAGAAAGTTGAAAAACAAAAACCTTCCATCTTGACTTCTGGGTTAAATTAACAAATGTATGTTTTTTCCCCCCAACATGCTTTCTGCAACAGTACTACACATTCACAAAGTGTTGTGATGAATATTACTGTGTTAAGTTTCCTCAAATACTTATGAATAGCAAAGAACAGGCATTCCCTCAAAATCTGATAGTGATACCAAATGCAAAACACACTGTAAATGTGAAGAACTTACGAGCTAAGTCTGGCAAAGAACAGGCATTCCCTTGAAATCTGTTACCGGAACAAATTTCAAGTGCTGTACCCGGCACACCCAATCTTAATTGCCAGTAACATTTAACAGCATACTTGTATTTTAAATAACTGCGAATAGCCTTTGAATTTGAGCAATATATTCTGCAGTACAGATCAATTGTGTTTGTGATGCTTGGGATTGGCAGTGGCTTTAAAGAAAAACATTAGTATCACCATTGACATTGTACCAAGTACTTGTGTTATATACCCAGTGACCAATTATGGTTCTCACTCCCCCATCAAACACTCCCACTTATCCAATAACATAGTGAAAGACCTAACACTAGTAACAGGATCCTCATCCAACTGATACCCTAATTTTAGACAGCAAACACTGATCTGACTCCATGATGTTTAACTTTAAAAGTCTTGACATCAAAAATAAAACAAACAAAAAACAAACAAACAAAAATAGCAGTGCCAACATATCCACAATACATAAACAATGAAGTTCAGAATTTATCAGAAAGGCACTCTTAGTTTCATTCGGAACTGGAAGAAAATAACAAAACTTAAGGCCCAAAAAAAAATAGGTCTGTTTACGGTAACATAGGCCCAAAAAATAGGGTTGGTAGGTCGGGATTTCTTTGGGTTTTTTTTCTCCAAAAAACCATATTTTTACGTTATTTTGCAAAAAAAACAAAAGATTTTTTTTCCCAAATGCCAAAAAAACGTCTAGGGTCGCGCGAAAAAAAATAAGGTCGGTCGGGTTACCGTAAACAGACTATTTTTTTGTGTGGCCTAAACCCAAATATCATATATGTGGGTTAGAAAGTTGTTGAAATAGTAAAGAATATAACGCAAGGGTAATTGTCAAACATACAATGCGATTGGTAGCTAAAAAATAAATAAACGACGCATGGTCTACAGATTAGCATTTTGCCTATGGCTACCACCCCAAACCAAAACCAAAAGGCATATCTGTACTCGGTGTACTGTGTTCATATAATGCTTCACTACGTGTGTGTCATACACACATCAAAGGATGACAGTCCAATGTGTAAAATGACTGTTTAACAAAATCACTAGACTCCTGACTCGCAGATAAAGGAGAAAGAACCACAAGAACCTGCTCGCTCAACCTTACAAATAAGAAAAACATTATGTCAAGCCAATCAGTCTGCAAATCAACAAAAACTACACATACAGAATCTGTTTCCCTCGCAAGCATGTCAGGTTTTAATAGGCAGAGAGGCAGCAGAAGAAAATCCAGCAAAGTCAGAGGCCAGGTTGGTGTGAGAGGCAAGGTGGGCGGTCAAGTCGCCAGGCTTGAGCAACTGCTGGCACGTGGGACAAGCCTGCAGGTCCAAGGGAGCACAGATGCCCAGCACATCCTGCTTGTGAGCCTGAGCCAGCTCATGCTGCTTCTTCAGGTCCGGCAACAGGGCCACCAGTTCC
Source organism: Littorina saxatilis (assembly GCF_037325665.1). Taxonomy (NCBI): domain Eukaryota; kingdom Metazoa; phylum Mollusca; class Gastropoda; order Littorinimorpha; family Littorinidae; genus Littorina; species Littorina saxatilis. The sequence continues at coordinate 96,832,245 of NC_090246.1, forward strand.
GGCAACACCTCTAGGAACCGTTCCTTACCAAACAAGTCCTGACACTTCTTGTGGTACGCCTGTGCGGTCATCTGGCCTGAGCGGTAGTCTGCGGACATCGTGCGAAACTGATCAAAGCCAGCAAACTTGGGCTCCAAGAGTTCTCGAACCCGCGCTACAAGAGCCCGGTTGCGATCTGGTGCATCTGAAGGAGTCGCGTAATTGTACACGTTGAGTTTGACTGACAAGGGAATGTCCGTCCCATTGCTGCCCAGAGAGGGGGACAATGCAGGCGGTGCCGAAATAACCGAGCTTAAACCAGGTGGCATACGTCCCAAGGTCGGTGCCGGTTTGTTCAAACCAGGCGGTGGAGCAGTGATCTTGGCTGGCTTCTGAAACCCTGGGGGAGGAGCCGTTTTCTTTGGTGCCACTCGCAATGAAGGGAAATCTTCCTCTTGAAAACCCTTGAACTTTCTCGTTGCTACAGTCTCCCACTCCTGGTTTTCCTTTTCCTCAGTAGGTGATGGCACTCTAGCAGATGAGACAGGTGCCTGGACCTGAGACGATGAGGTAGAGGTTTCCATGACAGCGCTGTCTGAAAAGCTTTTCAGTACTGGGCTGTCCTGCTTTTTCTGTTTCTGCTTCATCTCAGGCTTTTCTGGCTCTGGCACAGGCATCACAGGTGCTGAGTCGATTTCACTGGCTATTGAGCTAAGGCTTATGCCACTGTCTTCAGTTGCTGATTTACTGTCATTTTGCTTGCCCTCTTGCTTCTTTTTCTTTTTCTTAGATTTTGTCTCTTCAGTCTTGTTTTCGTTCTTATTCTCCGACACTCCATTGACTACCACAGGCTGTTCTTGTTTGGATTTAGTGTTAAATGTTGGGTCTCTGGTCTTGCCTAAAGGAGTAGAACTACCAGAAGATTTCTTATTTTTATTCTTACCAGCATTAGCATTTTTCTGGACCCAAGTAGCCCCTGGGGCCTTCCCAGCACCATTACTACCGCCACCACCACCAAGCGTGGGATATTCACCATCGTCACACAAAGCACGACCTAAAGCAGCTAAAGAAGAGGGCTTAGAAACAGCTGGCGGGGAATGCCTACCATTCGCTGCAGAAGAGGGTCTAGGGGCACTACCTTCTTTCTGTGTCTTGGACCAGGCACCAAGGCTCACTAAGTTGGGTCCTCCTTTTGCTGATTTACTCTTCTTGTCACGTCCCAAGGTGGGAAAGTCTTCCGTAGATGCCATCTTGGCCGTTGCCCAGGTGGTTGAAGTGGTTGCAGCAGTAACAGGGCGGCTGGTGTTTACTGGACGGCTTTGAGCACTGCTGGGTCGGACCTGAGTGCTGCTACTGCTGGGTCTGGTAGCTTCAACACTTGTCGCAGTAGCTGCCATGCTTGAAAAGTTGTTGGACGGCCTCTGGCTGTTAGTGGGTTTTGATTTTGCTGGACGTGTAGAACTGGAAACTATTGAGGATGAGGAGGTGACGGTGCCTGGTCCCGATGACCTATGAGCTGAGAGAGAAGGGAAATCTTCCACTCGCTCTGTGGGTTTCTTCTGTGCTGCAGGGATGTACGGCGCTGGACCATTTCCCAGTGTTGGAAAATCATCTGCCAGAGTAGGAGGCCGAGGGCTGGGAGCGGCAGGCACCTCTGGCGGTGGTGTTGGGTTGTTAGGTCGAGAGTAGGAGTCAGGACGAGACTCATTCCTATGAGACAGAAAAAAGTTTGACGTAAAGCTTGCAATTAAAGATGACAAAATGTAGAGTAAACCCAGAAGGTCAACAATATGCATACACTGCCTGGTCTGTAAGGTGCACACACACCACCTTTCTCTCTTAGGCCAAACAAAAAAATTGTCTGTTTCTGGTAACATGGCTAAAAAAAATAGGGTAGGTAGGTAGGGATTTTTTTTCCCCCCCCAAATGTAGACCAATAAAACTAACTTTAAAAATCGCGCAAAGAGACTGGATTCACTATACATAGAGACAAGACACTCAACACATTTACAAATCTGTGACAAAGACTGAAAGAGTATGACATGTTTTTCTTTGTTTACCTGGTCTGATATTTCCATGATGAAACAGAAAAGAAGACTTGAGACATCTTACATCTTGAGCTTGGACAAATGGGAAAATTTTTTGAGTTTGGAAAAAAAAAGTTTAGGGTCGGCGCCGAAATTTAGGGTCGGTCGGGTGACCAGAAACAGACAATTTTTTTTTGGCCTTACATGTTACATGCCTTAACACCAGTTTTTCATTTGAATAGCAGTCTAAAGGCTTTTACTTTTTAGTTTCGTTTGGCAAATGCCTGGCAAGTACATCTATCTCCTCCTGGGAAATAAGACACATCATTCACAAAGGCTATCCATCCTCATGACAATATACGAGAAAAGAAAAAACACACCCAAAAAGAAACAAGGTTGTACCCAACATTGGCATCTATTAATTCAAGTTGAATTTTTCACCTGCGGCTACATGTGCCAGTAAAATATGTAATGTGTCATGGTGACCTTAGATGAAGTAACAATAGTAAAAAAAATTACAAAAAGACACAATCTGAGACAGTAACTATGTAGTCATGATTAAAACTTACAGTACAGGTGCCATGGCACATCTTCAACAAATACCCATTGAAGATATCACTCACACCAATCTACCTTCCTCTGAACTTTGCAAAAGAAAAACATAACACCGCTGACCTTCTCGGGTGTCTGTCTCGATGACCTCTTCCTCCTGCGTTCACCTCTTCGTAATCCTCTGGAGAAATGACACCTGAAAAATACATCTGGGATTAAAGTTAATGACTTTCATCATGCGACTTCTAATAGCCTGTTACCGCTGAAGCACATTTTCCCAGGTTGATAACAGACAAAGGTATCTGCAAAACTCTGAACAAGAATTTCAAACATAAAGATAGTCAGGGTCCCCACTGGTTTTTAGAAACAAAATTCCATGATTTTCCATGACCCTCAATAACATTTTCCATGACTAGATCCACAGGTCGCCATTTCCGAACACGCAAACTTTTTACGTCTTGTCACTGCCAGTTTTGACACTGGCTTGCTTTGCACTGAATTTGAGTCAGTTTCTACGCAGTGTCTCTTCGACAAGCAAGTCAAGCATTTGCTACGCAGTCAGATTATCGGTAATGTTTGCTGGTCCTGTCATTTCACTAAACTGGACCAGCCACTGTTTGTATCCATCTGCACTTTCGTAAATTCCGTTTCGTAACCGTCACTGACACTGTGACTTGACGAACTGTCATTTTTTTCACCGCGATACACAGTTCATTGCGAAGATCTTCCTTGGTAATTCGTTCCAATTCCGCATACTTTTTGTTGTCAAGAAACAACTCGAAAGAAAGCTGGCGTCCTCGGTAGTATAGTGGTCAGTATCCCCGCCTGTCACGCGGGAGACCGGGGTTCATTTCCCCGCCGGGGAGGGCAAATTTTTTTCCTCCGAAAACAGCGTATGGCTGCCTAAATGGCGGGGTAAAAAACGGTCATACACGTAAAATTCCACTCGTGCAAAAAACACGAGTGTACGTGGGAGTTTCAGCCCACGAACGCAGAAGACAGAAGAAGAAAGCTGGCGTGCTAAAGGTTAATTTTTTTTCTTTCTTATTTTTGTTAAATTCCATGACTTTCCATGACTTGAATTGAAATTCCATGACTTTCCAGGCCTGGTAAATTAAAAATCAAATTCCATGACTTTCCAGGTTTTCCATGACCTGTACGAACCATGGATAGTATAGAAATTGTAAAATATGATATTGGCATTTACAACACCACCATTCTCCCCAACATCAATCCAAAAGTCATGTCTATTTTAGTGCTTCTTCTTCTTCTTCTGCGTTCGTGGGCTTTTGCCGTATGTCTTCGTCTGCTAAAATACTTTAAAAAAAATAATAAATTTAAAACCGAGAGACGACAGAAAGAGACAGAAGAAAATCAGTAAAGAAGACAGACACCAAATAAAGTTACAGACTTGAGTTCCACAACAAATTCAAAAGACCTTACTTGCATCCCGTCCCCTGCGGCGAGGAGCCACCTGAAAGTTGAGGTCGATGGTGCGCATTTCCTTGGCTTGTGCTCTGGACATGTTGCCCATGTGCTCCGCAGCCTTGTGGGCCTTCAGGTCAATATCCGACGCAAAGGCGTTGGTGAAGCGCGTGTCGTTCGACCCACACTGTCCTTCCTGGCAAAGGTAGTGCTCCATGCCAAAGTGCTCCTTCAGGTCTGGGTAATCACTGTAAAGTGTCATCAATGTTCATGTATTAGTTTTGCAAAAACGAAGGAGAGATTTACAGATACAATTGCATGTACATGTACTTTAAAAGCGGTTTTTTTTGTAATAGAACTGAATCAGAAAAAGTATGCAGTCTTTTTCACCTTTAACGCTCTTGTGTAATGTTCAAGTTTTCTGAGTTATGAAGCCAGCACTTCTATTTTATTTTAAAGAGTTACTGACGCATATTTTTAAGTGTAATAAGACTCGACGCAAGTAAACTTTTAGTATCTTGATTAGACTCAGTAAATTAAAGTCCTCTTACAACTTGCAGAAAACTAAATTCTCGAGATATTTACAGTCAATCTAGGGAATGAAATCATACAGAAAATAAAATTGTATTATCAAAAGAACTGCTGTAAAGGTTACCTAACCAGCAGCCTACTGACAGAGGAAAAAACATATGGCTTTTGAACATCAAAATTAAGTTTTATCAATAGTAACCACAATCTCAGAGATTTTTTTAATAAGGTGCTTAATAGTAACCCTGATAAAATTCTACAACCGAGTCAAGAAGATTATAATCGTTCTCACTCAAAGTATTCATTGGAATTGTTGGCGTCACAGAAGTGGCAGAAGTAGTGAGATTTGCGCAAGTGGCGTAGCAATTCGTCGCTGTCCATGTAGCGTTCATCACAAAAGCGACACAGGGGGTGACCACGATAAGACCGGTTATCTGGATCTCCAGAGCGACGATGGACAGCCAGATCCTTACGGTTGTAGAATTTCCGCTCAAAGGGAAATATCTGGAAAAGACCATCATTCTTTGAAGAACTATTCGCTGATCTTTGTGTCTAAAATGCAGCCATTTGAGAGGCAGACATCCTAAAAGAAAATCAGACCCGTTTACCCTAAACCCGAGGCAAGAGTACTTTCCCAAAAAGTTGAGTGTATTTTTCAAAAAGTTGGTGTACTTTGCAAGCAAAGCCATATGGGTTAGGGAAAATGTACGCGTGGGTGCAAACGTGTTTGTGTAAATGTAAGAATAGCATGTCTTGTGAACACCTTCAGAATTTAACTCCTTCCAATACAACAGGAATAAAACAATTTTATTTACCTGTCAGTTTATAGCATTATAACCAGTGTCTTCCAAACAGATTGATAATGAAAAGATGAAGTTCCTGAAATAACATCTGCAGTTGACAGGGGCAAGTTCATTTTTACAATCATCTCAGAAAACATTGCTTCAGCGCGGACTACAGCCTTTTCTTCTGCCAGGATTTGCTTTGCGGGAATGAACTTCATAATTCCTTGGCAGCTTTCAGCGGATTTCTTTGCAGCGACCTTGTCCAGGTGAGTTTTAGAACTGCAGTGTCGTTCGATGTCATATTTCCCAGCATGGGCAACGGAGAAATCTGATTTACAATACTTGCAGTGTGCATGACTTTTTCCCATAGTAGACTCCACAATTCCTGGCTCTTTCTTATATTTCTCCAAGAAAATCTGCTGCTTCTGCAGTTTAGACTTGGTACAGTCATCCGAAACTGGCACATTTTTCCGCTTCATTTTGCCACGATTGCACGTGCCAACAACTGAACAAGGTTTCCACAGCTGAAGACTCGCTGTCATGGTTATCTCCCTTCGACCAAAACCGGTATCAGTTGTACCATTCCGTAATCAGCACACCAACACCGGAAAACGTATTTTAGACTTTTTCTTAGGCGTATTTTGTGCGTGTGTCGCGTATTTGCGTACCGATAATAATTTGGCGTACAAAATACGCCCAAATCGTATTGGTAAACAGGTCTGGAAAATGCATGTTAATTGTTGGTATGTTACTCCCTTAGGTTTACAGCATTAGACCAGAATTTTCACTGGCCAGACAGGCGAGCTGCCAGACAGTTTCTACTAGCGAGGTGGATTTTTCACTCGCCCCTGGTGACTGGGCGGTTGATTTGGCCATCCCTGCTTAACAAGACGCCTCAGAAATAAGAGACCTCAGATGCTTTAAACTTGAAATTAACAAAGAGGAATAACTATGATTTCATTTTCAGCAGAGCAAAAATTTACCACGCTATCCTTTGAACCGATTTCAGTCTCAGTCAATGCTGTTATATAACTTTCTTCTCAAGTACTATGGCAATTTAAGGGTTAAGGACCACTCACCTTCAAATGATTGATACAAAGGTCACAGGCAAAGAGGGTATGAACCCGTCTCATGTGATTCTGGAGAACGCCAAATGATTCAAATAATGGACCCTTATCGCAAATCCGGCAACGGTGCTCCAGCAAAGCTTCATAAGCATCTTCGACTGACTCATCCTCCATCAAAATCTTGTACTTGCGGTTAGGGATGCAGTCTCGGCGGTTCACTTCATCGTACTTTCGCTTCTTGGTTAGAAACACAATCTGAAACAGATAATTAGGGCATGTGAGATGTATGCAAAACTATGCAATCTAGTTTCAAATTCATTTCCTGGTAAACGTTGAAAATCCAATGAAAGTGGTACTAGTTTGACTTAAGATTGTCATTTCAATGGAAGTTTTCCGGAAAAAACTCAGTCAGTATTTTCGGCAGTCTGGAGGAGTAGGAGCCCCTGTACCACAGACAGGTTTTTCACAACAATCGGAGCATGTTCCACGATCCCAATCGGCTCTATCTTGCGATCAGGACTAGCCACTGACTGTGATGTGTATGCTATGCGGCGTGCGCTAGATATGATACCATTTTCTTTCAAAAATATAATCATCAGAGCCATGAATCGCCACGGATGGCTTGCTCATCACTGGAAGTGTTCGCTAAGCACGTGTGTTTTTCTAAACTCACGAGACCTCAAGCCAAACCCATGTGACCTTCATCAAAACACATTGTGATTCGTGCCAGCAATCCTTTTCACAACAAATTCTGAACTCCGATGAACTCATGAACGCTGATTTTCGAAAGAAAAGGGCATATTGACAATTGTGCAAGCTGCATGACATACACATCAGAGTTGTCTTGTCTTTGTCTTTCCATTACTGCCCACAATCAACAGTAGTGATTATTTCGGCACTTGATGGGATGTTGCGCAAGTCCAGTAAAGCAGCGTTTCCAGCATCCAAAAGTCCATTAAAGTTCACAGGTTGGGGAGTATGGGGGGGAGGGGACATGAGTCACAGTGGCTGCTGGTTTAGTGCGAGGCGCGCGACACAAAGGTGTCGACAGTGCGGGCCTCGACGACAGCTGCTGGTAGAGAGTTCCAGTCCTTCACTGTGCTGGGTAGGAAAGCGGCACTCCGATACTGAGTGCGGCAGGTGATGAGGCCGAACTGCTGGCAATGGCCTCTTCGCTGGCGTGGTGGTAAGGGGGCCAGCTTCGACTTGATGCCCGGACAGTGGACGATGCTGTTCTTGATCTTATAGAGCATCGAGAGGCGGGCAAGCTTCCTGCGCTCCTCCAGAGACTGCCACCCAAGGGAGTCCAGCATCCGGCTGACACTTGACGTGTTGTGGTAGAGTTGGTGGTTCGTCCCGATCGCTGGATACTGCCCGTCAGAGGTGTGGAGCGTGCTCCGGATGTTGTGAAAAACCTGTCTGCGGTACAGGTGCTCTTACTCACCCAGACCGCTGGTAATACCGACAAAGTTATTTTCGAAAATTGTCTATTGCCATGATTGTCAAGCATTGACAGGCCAGTCTTCAACATTTGTCAAACTGTCACATTTTAATGAAGGCAACATAACTTTTGTCATTGAATTAAAAATAATATCGTGTACTAAAACTTCTCCATATTTTAATGTAAAATGTTTAACTGTAACAGTGTAACTGTAAGTATTCTGTTACTAGTAGTCGGTACCACCCTCTTCGAATTCGATCATCAATTCCAGTTGCTGATGTTCTTATCGGTTGTACCGACACTGTCAGTGTCAGCTTACAAAGTAAAAGTTACCTGCGGTAGGTCGCCGCGGCAGATTGGACAGTACATCTGGCTGCATAGGACACGCATACGTGTAGAACACTTGTAGCAGATCGGGTGGTCGCATGTCCCGATAGCGTAGATCTCGGTATGTTCGTGGCAAAGAGGACACAGCGAGTCTCCCACACTTTCAGTTCTGGCCATTCTAGACATTCTGATGATCGGATGTTGAAGCTGTTCACAAGGTTAAAAACAGGATATGTTAGCAAGCAGGCTAGAAGTTAAGATCGGTCGTCTTCTGTTTGGTACGTTTTCTGTTCAGTCTGGAAATCTCAGGTCAGGGCGATTATAAAAGAAGGCATGAAAGGTGTTTCCGGTAAATGGTGCAAGTGTCGACGTCACATGCCTATTTTTAACTATCTAGGTTATTCTGTGCTCTTCTTTGCTTCTATTTTTATCTAAAGTGTCTATGTAAATGTTTTTCTTCGAATTAAACTGTGAAGAAATGCAGCAGATCACTCAATAAAGCAAGTTTCATGTTCGAGACAGAAAAAGACGAGTCAATAAGGTGACGTCACTGTCCGCTATATCTGAAAATACTATCTTACCCGAACAGAACAGAGCATATCCGAATGGGAAAACTAAATATCAGTAACAACTCAATTAAGTCGTCAGTGAGAGAAACAGTTGTTCCTGCAAACATACACATTACAAATGATAAAGCCTTTTAACAATATTTCAAAGTATGTGAAGCAAATGCACTGATCTTCATGTGCAAAGGACAAGAAAATGTCGACCTATATTTTTGAAAGGTTATGTTTTTTACCTGATCACTGGGTCAAGAAATGTAAATTTGTCTTTTCCAAACATTAGTAATAAAAAGCCTGGTCTCAAAAGGCGAGGTTAAGGGAACTCCATGTGAAGAATTATGTAAATTATACACATTTAAATACGTAAATAGTTAACAATGTTTGCAATAAAAATAATCTGTAGCTCAAGCATAGCACCAGGGGTGAAAGGCTAAATCAGTTAACAGACATGCGCATTGGGAAGTGTTGCATGGGGTTGTAAATAAAAAAAATGTATCAGAAAGAGCGTATAGCATCAAAATTAAGATTTAGCCAATGATAAAGATACATTGGGCGCCCGCTATAATATTTGAATCTCACAATGAGTGGATACTGTTTTTGTGAAAGGCAGGAAAGAGAGAGAGAGAGTGTGTGTGTGTGTGTGTGCAGGGGCGGATCAGTTCATTTTATGGGGGGGGGGGGGTTCCAAAAGCATATTGTGAAGATATGGGTGTGAAGGCGCCGAGCCGACGGCGCGAAGCGCCTAGCTCGCGAGGGGGGGTCCGGGGGCATGCCCCTCCGGAAAATTTTTAAAAAAAGGATGCAAAATGGTGCAATCTGGTGCATTCTGAGGATGATCATTACCAGTTTCAGGCAGCAGATTTTGTCACTGATTAATACCCCAAAAATTGAAACTCAATGTAAAATAAAGAAATGCATACCTCATTCAATATTCTTATTTTTTGGCTGGGGGGGGGGGGGTCCGGAAACCCCAGAAACCCCCCCTCGTCTGCCCCTGGTGTGTGTGTGTGTGTGTGTGTGTGTGTGTGTGTGTGTGTGTGTGTGCTGACACCAGTTGATCATGTTTAAAATCAAGGATAAGCCATAAATTGTTCATAAAATAGCTAAAACTCTTCAGCTTCTGGGGGACAAAGCCCCCCAGACCACCCAACGAGGCCTTGCCCATGTACCCCACAAGGGGTCTACCCCTGGACCCAGGGTTGTAACCCCCCTCCCCCCCCCCCCCCCCCCCCCCCCCCCCCCCCCCCCCTCTGGCTTAACTGCTCCGCCCCTGTAACCTGCTATGCAATGTAAATTTTACGTTTTTTAAAGACCATTTGTTGGTTTAAAAAAAAAGGGACATGGAGTAAGTATTTTCAAAACGAGACTTCTCATTAGGATGATGCTACAATGAAACTTCATCTCCCTATTTGTATGGAAAATGAAAAATACATACATGAACAACCTCATAACAAACTGACAATTTAATACAAGACACAATGATCCAAATGGATACATAATATAGATAAAGCCAGATGACTGCACCTTATACTGCTTTACTTTTGTGTAATATTTGAGTTTAAAAAAACAGCAACCCAGAGGGCAAACCTTTTTATAAAGTGACAAGAGACGAAAATGAGTAATCGAGTTTTTTAACGTGTGTTTCTGTAAAAAGACGTTCGTGTCATGTATGCGCATACTCAATGACTGTTGCTGCAACATGTCGACTGCACCACAAACGATCGGTGGAGCCTACGGTGCTGGTAAAGCCGGGGCACCGTTTGACCCTCTGACGTATATTAAAAAGCCACAAGTGATACTTAGGCTAATTAGTCTGGTAAGTGAATTTTTTGTCAATATCTGTTTTACGCCACAAATTTAGTTCTACAGGTCAAAAAGCGTAGCACCGTGTTGACTGGCGACCACCAAGTCCAAGATCAATACCAAGCTAATGTCCCTTCTTTGCTTTATTATGAGACTTGTAGGCGTTTTCACCTACCCCTGGTTTGACGTATGCGTACGAGGAGATTAAATCTAAATGTGTCAAATGTCAGTGCGTAGTTTGTACTCTCGGTTGAAGTAAGGAGGGTATGTAGCTTTTTGCGTTTTTTTGTGCCATGAAACTGTGTCACGATCACATGACAACAATACACCATATATAGTATATGGTGTGTAGGCCACTTGTAATGAACACAGTACATAACACACACACACGGTGTATGGAATACCTTGATGTAGGATTTAAGGTTTTGGTAAAGTGTATAGTTCTACTTCTACTGCTAGAAAGGCTGTAGGTGAAGGTCATGTAAACTTCTTTTGTCTTCAATGATCTCATCTTCAAAATTAGACATGCATGCCTCTGGTGGAATTGGCTGTACAGCAGTGAAAATATACCAGATGAGCTTGTCATCATCTATCCTTGAGAATCTACAGCAAGAAGTAAACTCACTTACAGCATATCAAACATGTATTTTCCTCCGTGGTATTCTTAAAAAAAGGTTTAAGAAAGGCACCTTTTAGAGTAAATCAGTCCAAACACATGAGTGGATTACTAACAAAAATATAAAAAGAGAGGAAATGCAGAAATAAAATAAAATATTTGCATATATTTTAAATAAAGAATGCTGTGAGACATGAAATCAGCAAACAGATTTGTATGACCATGTGTTTTTGAATTATCAACTTCAGGAGCGGATTCTTTATGACTTTTTAGTTATTCTTATTCTTATTCTTCAGTATTTGACACGATTTTTTACCCAGCACATAACTAAAGTCATATATCAGTCTCAAAACTCTTGCGACAACATTTGCAAGGGAAATAGAGCGTAATCTCAAGCCAGAAACATTCTTATAAGGAAGGCAACTACTAATTATGGTAGGAGAGTCAAAAAAGTAAAAATGATTAAAAAAAGTTATCATGATTTCTGTACAATATGACCATACGATAAGCTTGATAAATATAACAACTGATTTAAGTTCTGTTTTGCCTTTTAACATTTTTTTTATAAATCATTAAATGTCCTGTCGCTCACTGTTCGCTGACTGAAATTTTATCTGAATTTTGAATACATGTTTACTGTTTTCTTCAATCCACAGCTTTTTTCCATAGTGGTCTTTGGATGTATATCATCAAAGGCATGGTTTGGACAAAAGTGTCAGATGAATGACGATCCAAACGCCTGTGGGTATGGCACAGGCATAGGAGTGATAGCTTTCCTGCTGTGCATCGGCTTCCTGATCGTGGACGCCTTCTTTGACAACCTCAGCGGCGTTCAACACAGAAAGTATGCCGTCTTGGCGGACCTTGCCGTGTCTGGTGAGTTGATTCATATATATCGTGCTACGGTGGAACCCCCTTTTAATAGTACCTACCCCCCCCCCCCCCCCTCTCTCTCTACTTTAAGACCTTTGCTTTATTTTGATAACCTCTGTTCATGTTCATGTTACTCGGGAGTAAGATTCACTCCTTTTTACGGCTTGATTTTCCCAGATTTGTCCTGACCTGAAAGAGGAGGAGTTCCACTGTTTAGTACTGTAGAACCGCTTTAAGTCCCAGTACTGTAGAACCGCTTTAAGTCCCAGTACTGTAGAACCGCTTTAAGTCCCAGTACTGTAGAACCGCTTTAAGTCCCAGTACTGTAGAACCGCTTTAAGTCCCAGTACTGTAGAACTGCTTTAAGTCCCAAAAAGTTGTAACATAGAGGTAGCTTTTCAGGCGTAATGAACAGAAATCAGAAAACGTGTTGTGCGGGTGGGTTTGGGGAGCAGAGGAGGGGGGGAGGTGGTGGTGTCCACTCTATTTATTGAACTCCAAACGGGTGTCTTCGTTTTTCATTTTGTTTTTTAGCATAAGGTATTTTGATCATGTATTCCTTTTCCTCCGAAAACGGCATATGGCTGCCTAAATGGCAGGGTAAAAAACGGTCATACACGTAAAATTCCACTCGTGTTCACGAGTGTACGTGGGAGTTTCAGCCCACGAACGCAGAAGAAGAAGATGTATTCCTTTTTCTATGCAATCAAGAGTTTGTGGTTTTGTTTATTGCCTTCACCTGAATTTTGGCATTTTGTTTTATTTTGTTCATGTGATGTAACAGTGCCCTATGGTTTGAGTCTTATTTAGATAAGATTTTTTTATTACTATGAATGTAGATTTTATTACGAATACATCAAATATATATAAATTTGATTACAACTGGTGCACCTATGTTATTGTATGTGCATTACAGAAAGAGAAGTAGGAGGGGTGGTTATTAACAAGAGAGGCAAACATGGAAGCAGGCAGGCAAAACTAGAGAAAAGTGTGTTTGTGTGTGTGTTTTGTTCCCAGACACATAGGACAAAAGACCAGTTGGACCTGGATGCATAATATATATCGGTCAAGTTGTCCTGGCCAGAAACAAATTTGTTATATGGTCACGGCTCAGAAATGGCGTCGAACTCCACCCTTGCCCCATTCAAACGCCCCACACGCTCAGTTATGGTTTATTCTACCTTTGAAAGTACTGACACGGGGTGCAGATATGAATACAGTTACTATTCTGGTAGAAACCGAAAGGTTTGATGACTTTGTTTTCGAGCAAGGCGCAATAGTAGAGTGAATTTACGTCGATTTTTGGGCCGGAAGTTGGGACACTTTTTTACTTGGTGTCGAAACGTCGTATTTGTGCGTACTACACACACTGCTTGGATACGAACTTGATGGAGAGGGAAAGAGAAGGTGTTAGTTATTGTTTACATACTGCACGATAACCAGTACCTCACCCCAACAGTCGGCTGAGATCAAGTTTAGATCCAACGGTGAGTATGTTACTTTTCGTGTTTGGAGTCACGTAGGCAGTTTTAGCTTTTGCCGCGCTTTTAATAATGATGACAGACGTTGAACTAAGCGATAAACTTGGACAAGAAAGAACAATCTACTACTTAAAACAAAAAATATGCACAAACACAGAAGACAAAGCAATGAAAATAAGTCTTAAGTTCGTTGTTGTGTACTTTCGTGTTACCGCGAAAAGTAACAACGTAAATCAAAGTTGTTTATCGACATGTTCCTGACTTCCAACGATGGAAACAACTGTTCTATCGTCTGCTACAAAGTTGCATTGACTGTCTCGAACTCAGAACTCAGTGTGGCATGGAGGAGATGGACGTAAACGGCCAAGATAAAAACCACTGGTTTTTCGTTGTATGTAACGTACTCACCTGCAGTTTGAAACACTGTTATTTTCACTAAATAACAACTTACTTCCTTTTTTTTTCATCTGAAAGTTAGAAGTGTTATTGTGATTTGTTTTGATAAAATTTGCATTTTTTAGGACAAAGATTTTTCTTTATTTTGATTTTTAAAGACATATGTTTGAGACGATTCAACCAATTTCCCAAGTTATTCAGCGTTCATGTCATTGCATGTGTTTTTTCTGGCCTTTTCTATAGTCTTTCCATACAGTTCACCTTGTGCTTTGTTTTCATGCCAATTTAATGAAATAAATTACAGGAAAAAGAAATATATGTTTTTTTACATTGAGTGCGTTACTCACACCACTCGCACATCGTGAGAGGTAACACACTCCAATCGTTTGTAGAGTTATCTTGAAAATTATTTAAATCTTGCTGGAACAAAGTAAGGAATGAATCAAGTAAACAGAAAATGATGTCTGCGTTTATTGTTTTGAATTAGAGTGGGGTTTTTTAGGAACAGTGTTGAGTGTGTTACTCACACCACTCGCACATCGTGAGAGGTAACACACTCCAATCGTTTGTAGAGTTATCTTGAAAATTATTTAAATCTTGCTGGAACAAAGTAAGGAATGAATCAAGTAAACAGAAAATGATGTCTGCGTTTATTGTTTTGAATTAGAGTGGTTTTTTTTTAGGAACAGTGTTGAGTGTGTTACTCACACCACTCGCACATCGTGAGAGGTAACACACTCCAATCGTTTGTAGAGTTATCTTGAAAATTAATTAAATCTTGCTGGAACAAAGTAAGGAATGAATCAAGTAAACAGAAAATGATGTCTGCGTTTATTGTTTTGAATTAGAGTGGGTTTTTTTAGGAACAGTGTTGAGTGTGTTACTCACACCACTCGCACATCCCGCAGTGGGGCACTGCGGTTATGAAATTAAAGGCCCCTCCTGTTTTTGGAACCGCAGGAGCTTTCTAGTTTGCTGTTAGGTAGATTTTTGGTTCCTCTTTCCTGTCATGCTCTCTTTTTCTTCATGAATTCTTTTCTTTTTTCTGCCTTCTTGCTCATTCACCTGTATTTTTTCCAAAAATCTCTTCTCTTGCCGCTTGTCTCGCGATTCATGTATAGTTTAATCTGTTAGTGTTCTGATGTAAGTCCAGCAGTAGATAGGTTAAGCCTATTTTAACATACTGGAAACTGGTAATCTTCCAGTAGGTATTAATTTAGTTTTACTAAAGCCTGCTGGGACACAAGTAATGGGTTAGTGCATTTGTAAACAGGAATCGCTTGACAAGTGGCCCCCTTCATCCCCCCCTTCCTCGTCCTGATATGGCTCTGCGTAGTCGGCTGGACGTTAAGCAACAAATAAACAAACAAACAAACCACTCGCACTTCGTGAGAGGTAACACACTCCAATAGTTTGTACAGTTATCTTGAAAATTATTTAAATCTTGCTGGAACAAAGTAAGGAATGAATCAAGTAAACAGAAAAGGATGTCTGCGTTTATTGTTTTGAATTAGAGTGTTTTTTTGACTCACATGCGAAGCAAAAGTGAGTATGTACTCACCCGAGTCGTCCGTCCGTCCGTCCGTCCGTCCGGAAAACTTTAACGTTGGATATTTCTTGGACACTATTCAGTCTATCAGTACCAAATTTGGCAAGATGGTGTATGATGACAAGGCCCCAAAAAACATACATAGCATCTTGACCTTGCTTCAAGGTCAAGGTCGCAGGGGCCATAAATGTTGTCTAAAAAACAGCTATTTTTCACATTTTCCCCATTTTCTCTGAAGTTTTTGAGATTCAATACCTCACCTATATATGATATATAGGGCAAAGTAAGCCCCATCTTTTGATACCAGTTTGGTTTACCTTGCCTCAAGGTCAAGGTCACAGGAGCTCTTCAAAGTTGGATTGTATACATATTTTGAAGTGACCTTGACCCTGAACTATGGAAGATAACTGTTTCAAACTTAAAAGCACATGTTATGCTTTCCTCATGAGACACATTTGGTCACATATGATCAAGGTCAAGGTCACTTTGACCCTTATGAAATGTGACCAAAATAAGGTAGTGAACCACTAAAAGTGACCATATCTCATGGTAGAAAGAGCCAATAAGTACCATTGTACTTCCTATGTCTTGAATTAACAGCTTTGTGTTGCATGACCTTGGATGACCTTGACCTTGAGTCAAGGTCACATGTACAGACCTGTTTACCCTTACGATTTTGGCGTAATTTATTACGATTTTCTGCAAAAAATACGCCATTCCGCTATCCGTGTCAAGACTACGATTTTCATAAATTAAAAAAATGTAAAAAAATTTATTTTTTATTTTTATTTTTTATTTTTATCAATTCACATGTTTGGCATTGTTTTTTTCAATGGAAAAATGGGGTGGAAAAAGCACAGGACTGACCAGAGATCATGTCTGTCTGATGAGACGCTGGAGAGCCTTATTCTAGTGGTGAAGTCTCGCCCTCACTCATTCGGCAAGCGCAAGTACAGTAGAAAAGCCCTTGACACACTGAAAAAGGCCTACTACTGTACGAGCAAAAGAAAAAGAATCAGTGATGCATGTGCTTTTGATGTGATCTTCTTTGAAATTATGATGACTACAAAAATTGACTGATGTGTTTTGTTTGTGAATGATGGATATATGTGCATGATTGCGTTTCGCAGACACAGTTGTCATGTGCGTTGTAATTGGCGACGAATGCTGGATGATTACTATTTTTGTGCCAGGATTACTATTTTTGGGGCTGAGCATTACTCCAAAACACTTATGGGGGTAAACAGGTCTGCATGTATTTTGGTAGGAAAAATGTGTAAAGCAGTTCTTAGTGTATGATGTCATTGCTAGGTTTAGTTATTTGACCTTGACCCTGAAGGTCAAGGTCATGTAAAGGTCAAGGTCAAGCATGTGAGTCGTATGGGCTTTGCCCTTCTTGTTACAATTTACTTTGAAGGATTGGTAATTTTCAGTTCTTTGAGTACTTGTTTGATCGTTGTTTTGTTTATTGGTGTTCATGTAACACACACACTTGCCTAGGGTACCGAGATATGCAGATTATTGCTGTCGGAATGTGTCAACAATAGTTTCAATAGTTGTGTAGCAACCATGGTGTCATTCTTATAATTAATTTCACAATTAACTGAATGCACTGAATATATGAACAACGTTTTGTTCATGTTATGACAGTGTTTTGTAACACACTCATTGGCGAATAAACAGCATTTTCCTTGATAACTTCAAAATCCGCCTTCAACCTAAGATTTTTTTGTTGGGTTTATCAAGTTTTTTTGCACAGTGTATTGTTTTCATTACCAAGTGGATGGATATATGCTTTATACCTTACAAAATAATGTGAAGTAAGACTTTTTTGGTGAAATGTAACACACTCAGTGTTAAAAGTGAGAAAATCTTCTCTGTATTGTGAATTGGAGCATGGTAGAAGTCATAAGACATCATTGTTAGGTTGTTATGGTTTTGCTCTTTCATTTTTCATTCTTTTGCATGCATTTTTCATGTGAATATCTTGACAGTGTCCTAAAGTTTGATTTTTTTGGTGAAATGTAACACACTCATTGGAAACTTTTAGGAATGACTTGACAGATAACTGATAATGGGAATAACGGGTCCGGTATCATTGATGCATTTCAACTCTTTACTATTATGTACTTGTTTCTCTTCCCATTACATGTATTTCTAAGGTTGTGTGTGTAAAATAAATAGGAATTTCGCAGTTTTGAATGTCTGTGTTGTGAGACACAGAAAGTTGATTTTTGTTTGAATACATTTTCACATCTTGTTCTGATTTGATTTTTTTTGCAGACTGTCCGTATGAAGTGTGTGGAACTAAGAATTGATTGACTGCTGAAACAGTAATCTTTTCAGTTCTTTGAGTACTTGTTTGATCGTTGTTTTGTTTATTGGTGTTCATGTAACATACACACATTCCTAGGGTACCTAGATATGCAGATTATTGCTGTCGGGGAATGCCACTTTTCACAAATGAAGATCAAGGTAGATACTAACTAATGCAGTTAACTTTTATTGTGTAATAGGTTTACTGTTAACTGTATATTAGAAAACAATGTGTGACACGGTGTTATGTAACACACTCCAGTTAAAATTTAAAATGCAATTCATTCCGCAGTAATTGATGAAAATACATTGTTACTGCCCAGACACAACTAAACACATAAACAGTTTTGCTGGACCCCAAAATGGAAAGTAATCCAAGAGTTTGTATTTGTGACTCAAGTGTCCCACAAATTGGACACCTTTTCTGAGCCATGACCATATCAAAAGACATGCCGCATGTCAAAACTATCAAACATTTGACGGGCCTTGGGTCAGAAAAATGCGTCAGATCAAAAAAGTATGCGTAAATGACCGAAGACCAAGGCCTGGTAAAAACAAAAATGTGTGTGTGTGTGTCTGTGTGCTTTTGTACCTTTGTACACATCTGATTGTCTTCTTCTATTTTAACATATTGCCAATACATTCCGTTTGATATCTATCAGTGTGCTCCACATCCGCACAATCTTATCAGCAGAGAAACAGGGTGAATGTGTTTTCCCAAATGATTTACATCAAAAGAGAAGACCCCCAGGGCTTTCAAGCATAGATTAAACAAGTCGCGTAAGGCGAAATAACAACATTTAGTCAAGCTGTCGAACTCACAGAATGAAACTGAACGCATTGCATTTTTTCCGCAAGACCGTACACTCGTAGCATCGTCTGTCCACCGCTCGTGGCAAAGGCACTGGCAGTGAAATTAACAATCCAGAAAAGCGCGGTAGCGGTTGCGCTGAGGAGGATAGCACACTTTTCTATATCTCTATTCTTTTTAACTTTCTGAACGTGTTTTTAATCCAAACATATCATATCTATATTTTTTTGGAATCAGGAACGGACAAGGAATAAGATGAAATTGTTTTTAAAATCGATTTCGAAAATTTAATTCTAATCATAATTTTTATATTTTGAATTTTCAGAGCTTGTTTTTAATCCGAATATAACATATGTATATGTTTTTGGAATCAGAAAATGATGAAGAATATGATAAATGTAATTTTGGATCGTTTTATAAAAAAAATAATTTTGATTACAATTTTCAGATTTTTAATGACCAAAGTCATAAATTGATATTTAAGCCTCCAAGCTGAAATGCAATACCAAAGTCCGGCCTTCGTTGAAGATTGTTTAGGCCAAATTTTCAATCAATTTTATTGAAAAATGAGGGTGTGACAGTGCCGCCTCAACTTTTACAAAATGCCGGATATGACGTCATCAAAGACATTTATCGAAAAACGTCTGGGGATATCATACCCAGGAACTCTCATGAAAAATTTCATAAAGATCGGTCCAGTTGTTTACTCTGAATCGCTCTACACACACACACACACGCACACACATACACCACGACCCTCGTCTCGATTCCCCCTCTATGTTAAAACATTTAGTCAAAACTTGACTAAATGTAAAAAAGTATACAGGGGCACACACACACACACACACACACCCCCACCCCCCCTTTTGTGACCTTCAAAAATCTAAGAAAATCAGGTCTCAAAAGGGAGGTAGTCTAAAAATGGAGGTAAGTTTACAGAGGCTATGAACACAACATCTGAGAAAGGAGGGTCTTAAAGTTAAAAAGGAGGAACTCTTAAATTGGGGAGTATCTTAAAAGGGGGGGTTCCACTGTATATATATATTATAAGATGTGTGGTGGCTTGTTGACAGACCAGCTTTTTTGTTGGTCCAAGGGGACCATATCATCTTTTGTTTCATCTTTATCGACCAAGGCCGAAGGCCGCGGTTGATAAATATGAGACAAAAGGCGATATGCTCCCCGAGGACCAACAACAAAGTATTGGTCTGACAACAAGCCACCAAACATCGTTTTTGTCATCATTTTGGTTGTGCAACAAAATGCACAATAACCCACAGGGAGACGAATTGTTAGAATCCAACTCCGGGCCAAAAAGCATCGTCACAGTAGCACGAGATAACACGTCAAACTTGTATGTGACGTCAAACGTAGCTTGTTGACGCTTTTCTTCCAGTCTGAAAATGTACAGAGCTGCGATCATACCTGTGAATTCAGTAAGTGTTGAGCAAATTTCTTTTCTTTTAAGTGTTTGACTTTTCGTTGTGGATTTTCCAGAGATCAGTTGCAAATTGACCATGAGTCGCCGCAGTAATTATCAACATTGATTGGGTCTTTGAGAGTGAATGCTTACAATCGTTGTCCTCGGAAACACAAATCCAAAGCCGCGATGGTTCCACACATCAAACAATCAGCCTGATTGGCTTTTACTTTGACAATCCACGTTTCACATGAAAGCTCAAACCCATTCACCACCTCGAGTTATTGCATGGGGAACATGAGATTACTCGTGAAAATAATGACAATTCTATATATTGATGAGCACATTTAAGGATTGACATTTCTGCAGAGATGTTGACTTGCCCCCATGGCTTTTTTCCTTGTCAAAACATTATAGCTGACTTTTTCTCCTGTTTCGGAATGTCAGTAGCTAGTTAACTCATTGTCTCCCAGATACGTACCCACTAATATGGCTCTATCTGACCAGGTACGGATATATCCACTCAGATTGTTAGCTTCAGTCGCTTCCTGTAACGTCTATCTAACACCTGCATTCCAGGGTGTTGATACACAGTTACTACAATTCTGAGTGACCTGCTGCAGCACAGCTGATCTCGGCTAAACAAAACTTGGTCAACATAGGTGGGGTAGAAAGGGTTTTAAGGGACATGGCTGATAAATGAAGGTTCTTTTGCGTAAAATGAAAAATGTGTTGTTTTAGTCTTGTCCTTTTTTTTCCGCCTTTCTTTGTACTGCTTATGCTGAACTGATCTGTCATTCTGTGCCAGGCCTGTGGACGTTCTTGTGGTTTGTGGGATTCTGCTACATGACGGATGCCTGGAGACGAACATCGCCTGATGTGATTCAACCTCATGGGCATGGGAAGGACAACATCCAGGCAGCCATTGCCTTCTCCTTTTTCTCCATCTTCTCATGGGTAAGTCATGTGCAGCTGTGGTACTGTTTACTTGTGGTGCATTGTTTTGGTTGGTGCTACAGTGAACCTACCAGCTGTGGTACTGTTTACTTGTGGTGCATTGTTTTGGTTGGTGCTACAGTGAACCTCCCAGCTGTGGTGCTGTTTACTTGTGGTGCATTGTTTTGGTTGGTGCTACAGTGAACCTACCAGCTGTGGTGCTGTTTACTTGTGGTGCATTGTTTTGGTTGGTGCTACAGTGAACCTACCAGCTGTGGTGCTGTTTACTTGTGGTGCATTGTTTTGGTTGGTGCTACAGTGAACCTACCAGCTGTGGTGCTGTTTACTTGTGGTGCATTGTTTTGGTTGGTGCTACAGTGAACCTACCAGCTGTGGTACTGTTTACTTGTGGTGCATTGTTTTGGTTGGTGCTACAGTGAACCTACCAGCTGTGGTACTGTTTACTTGTGGTGCATTGTTTTGGTTGGTGCTACAGTGAACCTCCCAGCTGTGGTACTGTTTACTTGTGGTGCATTGTTTTGGTTGGTGCTACAGGGAACCTCCCGTTTAAGACCCCCCTGTTTTAAGACCTTGTTTCCTGAGATGTTCTCTTCACAAGGTCTCTGAGTTCCAGTATATTTATAAATGAATCCTTCCATAGGCAGGGGCTCACATCCATGAGAGGTGGCATAGGACAAATGTCCTGGTCAATGCAAAAGTGATAGGACATTTGTCCTGAACAAAAATAAATCAATAGGACTTTTTTTTCTCGCAACAAAACGTAAATTAATTAAACTTGACTAGTTTCTTGTCGCAAAGGTAACAGAACAAATAAAATAATTTACGAAGCCACGCGCGGAGGTTTGGGGAGGGGGTAATGTCTTTCTTCGGCTCCGAAGATTCACTTTCTAGAGCTACGGTTTCATCTGGCTCTGCCTGCTCAGAGGCCGGAGGGAGCTCAGTTTCAGTGGTTCTAGCCGCTGATGAGGGCAGAGATTTGAAGTACAAACGCTTCTGGCCTTTTTCTGGCACCAATTCTTGTTTTGGCGGCATGTTGCTTTTTCGGGGGGAAAAACGCGAAGGGAGGAAACTGTCAACCGGCTTGGAGCATTCAGAGTTGCAACCCTTGGAAGCTCTTCTCTATAAAAGCACATAAAGTCTCCCCAAGTTTCGTCTGCTTGGAGAGACACATCGCTTCGCAAAACATCGATAAAATAGCAAATCAAACTACTGTTAATTGGAAAGTACTGACAATGTCCGGATCAAATGAAAGCATAATCCAGACCTGTTTACCAGTACGATTTGGGCGTATTTTGTACGCCAAATTATCATCGGTACGCAAATACGCGACACACGCACAAAATACGCCTAAGAAAAAGTCTAAAATGCGTTTTCCGGTGTTGGTGTGGTGATTACGGTTTCGGTCGAAGGGAGATAACCATGACAGCGAGTCTTCAGCTGTGGAAACCTTGTTCAGTTGTTGGCACGTGCGATCGTCTGGACAATCGTGGCAAAATGAAGCGGAAAAATGTGCCAGTTTCGGATGACTGTATCAAGTCTAAACAGCAGAAGTGGCAGATTTTCTTGGAGAAATATAAGAAAGAGCCAGGAATTATGGAGTCTACTATGGGAAAAAGTCATGCACACTGCAATTATTGTAAATCAGATTTCTCCGTTGCCCATGCTGGGAAATATGACATCGAACGACACTGCAGTTCTAAAACTCACCTGGACAAGGTTGCTGCAAAGAAATCCGCTGAAAGGTGCCAAGGAATTATGAAGTTCATTCCGCAAAGCAAATCCTGCCAGAAGAAAAGGCTGTAGTCAACGCTGAAGCAATGTTTTCTGAGATGATTGTAAAAATGAACTTGCCACTGTCAACCGCGGATGTTATTTCACGAACTTCATCTTTTCATTATCAATCTGTTTGGAAGACACTGGTTATAATGCTATAAACTGACAGGTAAATAAAATTGTTTTAGTCCTGTTGTATTGGAAGGAGTTAAATTCTGAAGGTGTTCACAAGACATGCTATTCTTACACAAACACGTTTGCACCCACGCGTACATTTTCCCGAGCCCATATGGCTTTGCTTGCAAAGTACACCAACTTTTTGAAAAATACACTCAACTTTTTGGGAAAGTACTCTTGCCTCGGGTTTAGGGTAAACAGGTCTGATAATCGGACAATGACCGCTTTGTGAAAAAAACAATAGAACATATATATGTCCTCTTGCATGAAAAAATGTATAGGACATTTGGAAAAAGTATCCGTGTATGTCCAATATCCGATGTGGATGTGAGCCCCTGCGTAGGTATATGATCTTGTAAGTTAGTATCCCCCTTCATTGTCTCTGTCAATGCCCATTTTTAACTGCTCGCTTCCTTTTATATAATAAACCGTCCATAGGGCGTCATCGTCCTGAGTAATATGTTCAAACTCTCAAAAACTTTTGGAACTTTGGGTCAGTACTACCTGGATAGAATGTATACATAGGTGTAGGTTTAAATGTCGTGGCGACATACAATTTGTTCTGTCAGAAGACCTCCTACATGTCAAGACTATCGGACTTATCAACTGGCCTGGGGTCGTAACAATGCGTGAGATCGAAAAAGTATGCGTGATTGACTGAAGACCGAGGCCTGAGAACATCACTTTGTGTGAGTGCTTGCATGTGTTTGTTTGTGTGTGAAGAGAAAATAAAGAGACGCCTGTAGGTACACAAGATCTGAAACCTGCGTGCATGCATGGCAACAAGCAACTGTACTCCATTCACAGATGTACATTAACCAACATGATATGCAAAATGTTGGGAAGAAATTTCTGATGCCAGCCAGGTGTAAGATTTTTTTGCACCTACTTTATATAAGGACCAGCTGAGAAATAAATCAATGCCACAAATTGCTCCAATGCTCAGAACAGCAGTCAGATACATGTTGACTATGATTGTGGCTGAGCAAATTCCTCAGTGCTTGCCACGGGCTCTGGGTCAATATATAGCAAGACTGTGCTGATGGATCTCTGTGGCCAGCAAAAGCAGCATGGTCGCTACCTTCCACTGTCAAAACGCATGGCCATTGAGCAGTGCTAGTGACCAGCATTCTTGCTGGTAAAGGTAAGCTGCATGATGCTATCCACTATTTTGGTCTGCCACCCTTTGAGGCATTGATTTCTCTACAAAGGATTAGTATGTCCACGGAGACAACCTGTAAGCTGCAACAGGCAGGTCTTGTTGCCCCTGGTTGTATTTAAAGGATTAGTATGTCCACGGAGACAACCTGTAAGCTGCAACAGGCAGGTCTTGTTGCCCCTGGTTGTATTTAAAGGATTAGTATGTCCACGGAGACAACCTGTAAGCTGCAACAGGCAGGTCTTGTTGCCCCTGGTTGTATTTAAAGGATTAGTATGTCCAGGGAGACAACCTGTAAGCTGCAACAGGCAGGTCTTGTTGCCCCTGGTTGTATTTAAAGGATTAGTATGTCCAGGGAGACCAGCTGTAAGCTGCAACAGGCAGGTCTTGTTGCCCCTGGTTGTATTTAGAGGGATACTATGGATCTGTCCATTTTGGGGGGAGTTTCTGATGAATCTGAAGAATCGGGGGAAACCAATGTACCTCACTTAATTTAGACGCACATGGCATGATTTACTCAAAAACGCAACACAAGTATGGTAATTTAATTAAATCACAGTGAGTGAATGCGCTTCAGAGCGCTGCTTGTCTCCAGGGTTTGAAACAATGAGTGGTAGCAAGATGACTAGCGCCCTCTGTGACGCGGACGCACACAAACAAGGGAAGCAAATCAGTGGAAGTAATGCTCAAAGAGTGCTCTCTCTTTGCCTAATCTGTGACATTAAATTAAGCTTTTGAAAAACTTGTTTTTGCAAATTGTAGGCTGTCCTTCTGCATGGTACCGTTATTCGTAACGCAGAATCTTATCGTAACCTTTGGAAGCGATATGAGGGCCTTTTTTCTTTGGTATTATTCCTTTAACCAGCATTGGCTGTGACAAAAGGAGGTAAGGCATAGGCCATTACAGTGGAACTCCTCTTTTAAAACCTCAATCACATGTGAGAAAAACAGGTTTTGAAAGGGAGGGAGTCTGCAAAGGACATTACAAACATTAGAATTTACAGACATTATAATGAGAAAAAGTGAGAAAAAATGTAGGGGCACCGCTGTTTTATATTCTGCTTGTAAAGAGAATAATTTTAGGCAATTCAACCAGGGAATAGAACTTAATTAGAACTTTGTTTTTAACCAGGCTGTGTTTAACCAGCGTGGGGTTCTATACACTTTTCTGGGTTAGTACACTGCTGTTTCCTTGTACATAGGGAGGAAGTGGGGTTTATTACTTGAGTGATTGATTGAGACAGGCCTGCTGTAGTCTTGAAATCAAACTATATTTTCAATGCTCTATGTTGTATTTTACAAGTGTCACTGTGTCATTCAAGGAAGTGTTTTTGGCATAGAGCAAAATTTCAGTTACATAGGAAGCATTGATGTACATATGTATGTATGTTTCCTATCAATAAAACTACAGTCGTAAACCGAAACCTTCTTTAGCAGCAACACATCAATCTGTGTGGCTGACAAAGGAACAAACAACTACATTGTATTTCCTTCACCCTCCGCGGGTTAGGGGGAAGAATTTACCCGATGCTCCCCAGCATGTCGTAAGAGGCGACTAACGGATTCTGTTTCTCCTTTTACCCTTGTTAAGTGTTTCTTGTATAGAATATAGTCAATTTTTGTAAAGATTTTAGTCAAGCAGTATGTAAGAAATGTTAAGTCCTTTGTACTGGAAACTTGCATTCTCCCAGTAAGGTAATATATTGTACTACGTTGCAAGCCCCTGGAGCAAATTTTTGATTACTGCTTTTGTGAACAAGAAACAATTGACAAGTGGCTCTATCCCATCTTCCCCCTTTCCCCATCGCGATATAACCTCCGTGGTTGAAAACGACATTAAACACCAAATAAAGAAAGTATTTCCTTCAATAAACAGAGATGATTTTGTCTCAGCAGCTTTTTTGTGTGTGTTTTTTCTCAATAAAACATTACTGATTTGTTTCAGTCTGTGTGAGTAACTGGCCACTGCTTATGGCAGTATATTCCAGGAGGCACATGACAGAAAACAATGCCGTTTGTTATCACTGTCACTATGGGGAAGGGGGGGGGGGGAGCATTTTAAAAGGCAGATCACAAGTTTTCCTTGTTAATTTGGTTAATTTTTATCTCTATGACTTAGTCGCTTTATCCAGAAAACAGCAGGATTACAACTTTGTCTCAAAATATGACTTCAGCAGGGGCAGACGCACCAGTTGGTGATGTATCTAATTAATGTATGTACTGTGATCTTTTCTGCAGGGAGGACTGACCTTCTTCGCCGTTCAGCGCTACCGCCTTGGGGCGCAAGAAGCCTTCAACACCGGCTACGACCAAGACCCTAACGCCTCCTCTCCCTACTCCTCCTTCCCCGGCAGCGACAGTGGCGACCCCTACCAACAGCCCCCGTTCAGTCAGACGAAAGAGGCTCCCGACTACCAACCGCCTACCTATTGAGCAGTCGCTCTGGCTCTCTGTCGCCCGCTCTCTGTCTTGCATAGCGCTCACTTGACAAATCTGCTGTTTGACTGTTGCGCGTAAGGCCGCCCCTCCCCATAGCCTGTGTTGCTGGTGACGGGAGGGTAGGGCAGGAAGGATGGAGGAAGGGGGTTGGTTAGTTATTTGATCAAGTGTAGTGCCGTTCGGGACCACCCTTCTGTTGAGAGCAAACCTTACTACATCACATGTTTTCTGTACTACCACTTCAGGTTTTAGTTCTTGGGGACCTTTTTTCTTCTTTTTATTGTCAACGGAAGGATGTTTTTTCTTTTAGTCAGGGTTAGGAGATGTGGGTGGAAAGGAGGAACAAGAGAAAGAGGAGGGCTAGGGTGTCTTTGTTTTGGGTTTACTTCGCTTTCCCCCTTTTCTTTCTTTTTCTTTCTTTTTTCTCTCAGTCCCACTTGACGAATGTACAATCCAGAATGTTTTTGTCATTTTCTTTTTTGAGAATATGACCACTTATCACGTGATTTTTTGTTTAAGTTTTGCTTTTTGGTTTTGCTATTTTGTCAACTGCCCAAAATATTTATACATAACTTGTATTGCTTTTGCCCATTTTGGGCAAAGGGGGCTATTATCCTTTTGTCTCTCAAATTATTTTTGTTCAGTTGACAGAAAAATGTGAGTATTGTTTGATTCATACGTTATTATCAACGTTGAAAAAATTCAGCATGCCAGGCTGTGAATACTCCAAAACACACTTGAGAATGTCAGAAGAATTATGACTATGAAAGGATGTTCAAATGTTCAATATTTAGGGTCTGAAGTTTGGTTCAGGTAAGGCTCTTTGTCCCCTGAAACAGTTTGTGCATAATGAGCTAGTTCACACAGAACAGAAACATAGATCTGGTTTAGAGGGTGTTTCGTGTGCACTGGTGCAGAAAAGATAGTGTGAATTGAGTGCTAGATTGCTAGTGACACTGTGTATGTCCACTTGCTGTGTGGCTCTAGGATTTGTCGGCCTGGGTGTTGTCTGTAGCGAATGAATGACTAGCCTTGTATGTAGATACTACTTGAATTTTTCTCACTTTCTCTCTCTTTCTCTCCCCTTCCCCAAGAAACCTTTAAAAAGGTTTGATTCACAGCAAAATTCCACTCTCCTGCTAATGAAACTTAGCTCAAGTGGGGACCTACTTCCTTCAGTTGAGTTTCAATGCATTTACAGTGGTTTCTCGGGTGAGAGGACACCTTTGGGTCCAGCCAAAAGTGTCCCTACGCTGCAGGCATCCTTTCTTGACAGGAATAACCTGTTAAGTTAATACACCAATGAGAAAAAGCAGAATGTCCTTCACTGAAAGGTGTCCTCTCATCAGAGGGACCTAACATGGCAGGGACAGCTGTACATAGATATGCAATTTACTCATAGCGTACTCTACTAGTAGTAGAGATCGCCATGAATTTACTCCTTTGCTTTTCTACCCTGCTACAGGTTTTCTGCATCCGTGATCTGCTGCAACATCGACAAGCACTCTCACACAGTTACTTGAGTGAAGAGTAAGTGCTTGGTCATTCTTTTGCCCAGATGTTCGAAGATAAATATTCACTAAATTATACGATTCTGGCAAGTTTTTGGGAAAAAAATGTTGATCATTCAAAATCAGACTTTTCATTCATACTCAGATTGTTGGGTTTTTTTTAAAAAAAAATTTTTTAGTCTTGCCATCTGCATGCTAAATGCTACTCAAGTTCAACTGCATATGTACGTACAGGTCTGGTAAGTGATGGTTATCCAGTGTTGCTAATGTCTTGATTGCTGATTTTTCTGGTTCTTGAGGACATCTGAAATTGCTCCTAACTTTTCTATTGTAATGTAGTTACCCATTTTCAGTGTGATGTGAATAGATGATGGTAGTGAAACGTCATTTTAATGTACCTTGGTAGATTTATAGGCTATGTGATGTGATATTTGTAGTAAGGTATATGATGTGTAGTGCTATAGTGTGAGCATATGTCATCGGCATGTATCAACGAGTCATTGATTGCGTCATCAGTAGACCATTCATGTTAAACTGTTGTATAAACTAATTCATGATCATCACATGAAAAGGAATGGGCATGTTTGAATGACAGTGGTATGCAAGTGGAAACAGGACAATACAATTGCATTTATTTTAATTTCTGAGTACAACTGATAGATCTGTTTGATTTCACAATATAATGGATACCACTTGTTGGATTTTGCATGCATTTCATCACATTTACATCTTCATTCTTGTTCACTTAGTTTTCAATTCTTGTCACAAGAATGATATATGCCCATTTTCTTCGCAATTTTCTCCTTCCTTCCGCATTGCTTACACTCTGTACTCATTTCGCACCTTACTCCCATCCCCTTTCATATCTTTTCAGTTTTGTAGGCTTTGAAAACAAGACATTTTTATTCATTTGCCGTTTCTGATTCTCAAATGATGGAAAGTTACCTCCCTTTTGCTATCACTTTAGTCAACTTTCTTTCCGTGATATTGTCTGATAGCAAGTACATGTCACTGTAATACTGGTACCCTGCCTTTTCCTGCAGAGAGATTTCCTTTCTCACACACACATCACATGAGCTAAAAAAAGATAAATATGATTCTCAGTTGAGTGATCTTGCTTGTTAAAAAAGTTAATGCGTTGACAGCTTTGCAGCATTTTGTATGCTTGTTTCTCATGGCGGCTGTCTTGACTGACTTTCACCATCTGCCCTTATTATTTAAAGTGGCAAAAATAGGTTGTTTTGCTGCAAAAAATCAACCTCCATTTGCTTGCATCAATCAGGGAAACTACTGCTTATGGGTGGGTGCATCATTAAGTAAATTTGTGTGAATGCACGAGGCATACAAGTTTGATAGCTTTCATTGCGGTTAACATACACTGTGTACACTGTCGTGTCATGCTTGCCCTGTCGCCAGGGTGGTTAAAGATCTGCTGGACTTCTCATTCAACCACTGAATAAGGAGAAGAGAAAATCAAATTCTTTGTGTGCAAATCCATGCGTACATGAGAGCGCGTGTCTTTTATGTTCATGAGGGTGACAGGTTCACATTTGTCAGAAACTTATATGCACTTGTTAGTTATTTATTGAAAGTAGTGAACATGTGGACTGAATAGCTGTTGAGTGGTGGTGTGTTTCGTGTGTGTGCGTGTGTGGAGCAAACCATTCATTTGAAATTTTCCCCCTTGCAACATGTTTTTATTGTGATATAGAACCGTACTGTTGGAGCTGTTTATGTCTACAACTGTGTGTTTCGCTAATGTACGAACAGAATGTAGCTTGAAGTCGGTAGCTGATGCAGCATGATGTGTTGATGTGTTGTGTAGACTAGCAAACAGGTGTACACTATACTACCACAGTTCGGTGACTGTTTTGTTGTGAGGCAAACTCTGAGCTTTTTGTTTGTGATCTCTGTTGGCTTTGGTCTTCATCATACTCCACATTCTACTTTATCTCCTGCCATAAAGTTTTGTTTGTTTGTGATGTGTTGACTTGCTAACTGGTAAAGGCAGTTTTTACCTGTATTTTATTGTTAAATTCTGTTTTGCTTATTTCACATATTTTTTTCTGTTTTATTGGCTTGCACGCATGTAAAGAGAAGAAATCGGCATTCCATACTTGTCCTTGTCTTGCATTTTATACACAGACTGCAGATCATCTGAAGATAAAGGCAACTACATTTTAGCCAGAGGTAACTTGTGTTCCTTTAGATTTTGTTTAACACCAAGCTATCTCTTGAATTTGTGAATTTCTTTAGGTTGGTAGAGGTCATTGAAGAATTCCTAACTTTCTTGTAAAACAATATGATGTTGTGCGCCAAATATTGCTTCACATAAGAGAGAATAATTGAGTGTTTTTAGCTTTTGCAAGATAGTTGAAGATTGTGCTGCTACAAACTACATATGCAGGAACAGTCACCTGTTGATGTCAAAAATCTCAAATTAGGGACGGAAAAGTTAAATCAATCTCAAATGATTTGGTTTTGTTGTAACGTTATTCCAGGGAAGCATGTTTTGATAATGTTAATGTAAATAAGCTGATGGGTTCTTTCTGAGTTTATTACTATTTAAATTTCAGAGGGAGGCACATTTACTTTTGTCACAGTTCTTTCTCAACAACAGATTTCACTCCTGTTCTGTCACATAGATGCAAGTTAAAAAAATGATTTTGTTCTCCTGTGGTATAAAAGCAGGGGGTGTACGGTTCATTCACACTAGCTCTTTGTGTCCAATACTGTACTGAGGTTGCGGTGGATGTTACTCTAATCGTACCAGTATGCACAGTAGATTACTATCGTGTTGTGCTCTTTATCTCATTACCTCTTGCTGTTGTGAATATTTCATTGTGATGAACCCAATAAAGTTACCGCTGCCTGAATGATGTGTTTGTGTATTTACACCTCTGTGTATGAGTGTGTGTGTTTATCTCTCTCTCTCTCTCTAGACTCTCTCTCTCTCTCTCTCTAGACTCTCCTCTCTCTCTCTCTAGACTCTCCTCTCTTCCTCTCCCAACTTGGTGTGTGTAGGTACTGTACAATGTTTTTCTGTGTTAACCTTAGAACTCAATCATTGGCTCTCAAATCGTCGCTGTAATTCACAAACCTTGTACGTATCTCAATTTTTGATGGTTTGGAACAAAAACAGTACTTGTCTCCCTTATTGTTTTGCCCATGTGGTGAGAAAAGCTTGAATCTCCAGCTGCTTTCTAAAGTGAGAAAAAGTTCTTGAGAAAAAACTTGTATCATCATTTTTGTCCAAAAACCAACTTTTTAACTAGATTACGAGATTTTCAAGCCACCCTTGGACGGAAATATGTCACAACATGGAAGACATGAGGTTGCTGATGTTGTATTTTTACCTTACAAACATTTTATCCTCAGAAAAATGAAATATGGCAACTGAAGGTTAGGTGACAAAGAAGAAAAAACTCGTCTGTAAAATACTAATTCTGGATGACTCCTTCAGATAAAAAAAAAAGCTATCTCAATATTTTCTCAGTTGTATCAAATATCATTAACAATTGACACTAACACACATTTGGACTGCTATTGCTCTGTTTTAAAGATAATATCATCCCATGAATTGTGATCGACAAGAAGAAGAAGAAGATCCCATGAATTGAAGTTATTTTTGATGCGGTGAATTTTCAAAACAGTTTTTGTTGTTCCTCAAAACAGCAAACTGAGATACTAAAGTT
This sequence comes from Littorina saxatilis, assembly GCF_037325665.1. Lineage (NCBI taxonomy): Eukaryota > Metazoa > Mollusca > Gastropoda > Littorinimorpha > Littorinidae > Littorina > Littorina saxatilis. The sequence goes on from NC_090246.1 coordinate 96,863,915, forward strand.
TAGGTTTGTGAATTACAGCGACCAAATGTAGTCAGCTGAACTGATTACAGTGGAAGCTCCCTTTTAGGACCTCAACAAATCTAAAGTAATTAGGTCTTATAAACCGCCCCGTGGGTTAGGGGGAAGAATTTGATGCTCCCCAGCATGTCGTAAGAGGCGACTAACGTATAGAATATAGTCAATTTTTGTCAAGATTTTAGTCAAGCAGTATGTAAGAAATGTTAAGTCCTTTGTACTGGAAACTTGCATTCTCCCAGTAAGGTAATATATTGTACTACGTTGCAAGCCCCTGGAGCACATTTGTGATTAGTGCTTTTGTGAACAAGAAACAATTGACAAGTGGCTCTATCCCATCTCCCCCCTTTCCCCGTCGCGATATAACTTTCGTGGTTGAAAACGACGTTAAACACCAAATAAAGAAAAGAAAGAAAGCTATTATAAAAGGAGTTAGTCTTTAAATGGAGTAAAAATTGCAGAGGTTAGGAACAGACACTATTGAAACTCTAGGTCTTAACTTGAGGGGGGTGGGGGGGTGTCTTCAGACGTGGGTTTCATAGCAAGCCTTCATGAAATGGCTCAGTGGGCGGCGGTTAAGGACATAAAATGAAGGTACATCAGGCGCCTGTGTGTAGCTGCACGCTACAGAATGTTATGTCATTGAAGAAACCCCAACCTCTTTACAACAATGCACTCCCCTAACCTTGAAGGACATGAACTACTGAGAAAGGTGACTGGTGACAACGGCAAGGAGGGTGTGTGACCCTCTTCACCTCCACAGTGTGAGTGGGACAGGTAACCCTAACCGTGTTAAAACCAGCTTAGCGTACAAGTTTTGATGAACCGGCACTTAGTTCTGTCAAGTTATTCAGTTCTGTAGTAGCATATATCAGTATTTTCAGGTATTGAGTAAATAGAATGAAAAGTATACTAATACAGAGACTGAGGTTTTGTGTAGGCCTACTTCGCTCGCACATACTGACACCGACTGAAATAGTCTCTCTCTCCCTCTCTCTCGCACACACGGCAAGCTTTCTCTCTCGTGTTATATAGACACACACGTCTCTCTTTTAAACACACATACACGCACGCGCGCAAACACACTTTCTCTAATACACATACACCCAAATCAATCACACACACACCACACACACCACACACCACACACAATCTGTCTCTTCTCCTTTCCTCCAACCCCTCTGACGGCCCCACCACCACCACCCACACCTTTTTCTCTCCGATCGTCTAAGTTCAGGTAGAAAGGGACGGGCGGTGGAGATGAGAAAAGGGGGTCATTTTCAAGTCTCCAAAATGTCAATACCTTATCAGTTCCTGTGTCTCTATTATTTAGTTCAATCAATCAATCAATCAACTTGATATGAGGCTTATATCGCGCATATTCCGTGGGTACAGTTCTAAGCGCAGGGATTTTATTTTTTATTTTTTTATGCAATTTATATCGCGCACATATTCAAGGCGCAGGGATTTATTTATGCCGAGTGAGATGGATTTTTTTTTACACAATACATCACGCATTCACATCGGCCAGCAGATCGCAGCCATTTCGGCGCATATCCTACTTTTCACGGCCTATTATTCCAAGTCGCACGGGTATTTTGGTGGACATTTTTATCTATGCCTATACAATTTTGCCAGGAAAGACCCTTTTGTCAATCGTGGGATCTTTCACGTGCACACCCCAATGTAGTGTACACGAAGGGACCTCGGTTTTTCGTCTCATCCGAAAGACTAGCACTTGAACCCAACACCTAGGTTAGGAAAGGGGGGAGAAAATTGCTCACGCCCTGGCCCAGGGCATAGATGCAAGGGATATCTATGCCCAGGGTCGAACTCGCAACCGCCCTCGCTTCCGAGCGCAAGTGCGTTACCACTCGGCCACCCAGTTCAGAGAGAGAGAGAGAGAGAGAGAGACTGAATGGGGGCGGGGTGGGGAGCAGCCGAGCAGCCTGGTTGTCATTAGAAGTCAGTTCATTTTCTATATTTAGTCAAGTTTTGACTAAATATTTTAACATCGAGGGGGAATCGAAACGAGGGTCGTGGTGTATGTGCGTGTGTGTGTGTGTGTGTCTGTGTGTGTGTCTGTGTGTCTGTGTGTGTGTGTGTGTGTGTGTGTGTGTAGAGCGATTCAGACTAAACTTCTGGACCGATCTTTATGAAATTTGACATGAGAGTTCCTGGGTATGAAATCCCCGAACGTTTTTTTCATTTTTTTGATAAATGTCTTTGATGACGTCATATCCGGCTTTTCGTGAAAGTTGAGGCGGCACTGTCACGCCGGCCCTCATTTTTCAACCAAATTGGTTGAAATTTTGGTCAAGTAATCTTCGACGAAGCCCGGACTTTGGTATTGCATTTCAGCTTGGTGGCTTAAAAATTAATTAATGACTTTGGTCATTAAAAATCTGAAAATTGTAAAAAAAATTAAAAATTTATAAAACGATCCAAATTTACGTTTATCTTATTCTCCATCATTTTCTGATTCCAAAAACATATAAATATGTTATATTCGGATTAAAAACAAGCTCTGAAAATTAAATATATAAAAATTATTATCAAAATTAAATTGTCCAAATCAATTTAAAAACACTTTCATCTTATTCCTTGTCGGTTCCTGATTCCAAAAACATATAGATATGATATGTTTGGATTAAAAACACGCTCAGAAAGTTAAAACAAAGAGAGGTACAGAAAAGCGTGCTATCCTTCTTAGCGCAACTACTACCCCGCTCTTCTTGTCAATTTCACTGCCTTTACCATGAGCGGTGGACTGACGATGCTACGAGTATACGGTCTTGCTGAAAAATGGCATTGCGTTCAGTTTCATTCTGTGAGTTCGACAGCTACTTGACTAAATATTGTATTTTCGCCTTACGCGACTTGTCTATAAATACAATGATACAGTTCAGCATATTTGTCACCAAGACCCCCAACCTTTCAGTCCAGCATTTGACACACCTCTCGGTTCAGTGTGGAGAAATGCAATGCAACCAGGCCCAATGCTGAGGGCCCCAAAGGGGGGGTATCATCACGATCACGGGAAGGGAAATTTTAGCTTTCACGATCACAGTTACCTTGATTTTTGTTTTCACGATCACAAACACCTTGACGAATAGAGGATCATAGAGTGATACAGCTGTGAAAAATGTACGTTGAAAATAAAATGCTTTGCAATAATGCCCATCACGATCACGAAAACAAATGACGATCACGATCACGAGACTTGATTTTTTTGTCATCACGGATCACGGGCAAAGTCCCATCACGATCACAGAAATGGAAATTTCGGCAATCACGGTCACAGAAAGGTCAAAACACGCCAATCACGATCACGATTTTAAACCCTTTGGGGCCCTCAATGCTATTACACAGTTAGAGCCTAGATCTGATCAAAACTGACTGGCGCCTAAACAAAATTTGTTTTAATGTTTTCCGACGTTTCTGGTAGATTTACGGTACCAAAATAATGTGTGTGGCCGGTTCAGTGTTATTTGTCGTTTTCAGTGCATCCAGCCCTCGACTGAGAGTTGCATCCTTTACTACATGAAAATAACTCAGTAAGTCATAAAGATAGACTCATGTGACTGAATACCGTTGAATGTGTACAGTACTAACACGGCGCGCGTGCGTGCGCCCATAATTATGTCATGTGTGTGTGTGTAGTGTGTATGTGTGGTGTGTGTGTGTGTGTGTGTGTGTGTGTCAGTGTAGTGTGTGTGTGTAGTATGTGTGTGTGTGTGTGTGTAGTGTGTGTGTGTAGTGTGTGTGTGTGTGTGTGTGTGTGTTAAGTGTTTCAGTGTCAGTGTGTGCGTGTGTCAAAGAATGGACACAGAGAGGAAAAGATCGAGTGAGTACTGAAGATGGAAGGAAGTAGAGATACCCGGCCGAAAATCATTTCAACGTTGAATTTATGTATTTTTGTATTAAAAAACCCGTTCCTTATCAGCCGGTTCAGTCCCGGAAAGGACATTAACACTGATCTTCAAGTTGAGTCTTGGTTTTTGAAAAGAGCAGTTAATATCGTGTGCCTGTGCCGGACGGGACCCAATGACGCGGCCAAGGTGGCGGTTGAAGTCAAAAGCGTCATTTCCCGGCGTAAGTTGTGTCCTTGTCAAGTCTTACGCCATGGCATACCCCTTTTCTGTCCCTTCAATCTCCCAGTTTTCTGTCCGTCGTTTCCCCTTTCAGTTTCTAGGGCTCAGAGGCCGAACCCAGCAGTCGGCGATCCACTGACCGTGACGTGCATAGAGGAACCACTCAGTGTCAGTTTTAAAACAACTCCGCCGCCCCCCCCCCCCCCCACCTTTCCCCCCCCCCCCACCTTTCACCACACACCCCCACCTTTCACCACCCCCCCACCTTTCACCCACCTTTCACCACCCCCCCACCCCCAACACTCAGTTCTCTCAATTTTCATATTCGGTCTGCAAATGTACGTCCATTTTAAGTCTGCCTCCCTCTTCAGACCCGATTTTCACAGTTTTACTGGGAGTAACTGTTCAACGTGACACAACGCCCGGTTTAAAGCAATTAATTAATACAAAACTGATGACTAATAGAATTGATTCAACTTTTATTCTCTGCCAAGTTGTATTTTTGATACACGGTCACATTGCATTGCATACTATTTCTTGAACCATGGCGGTGAATCTGAAAACTGAGAAAACTGGAATAGCGGCACCCTAAATCCCCCCCCCCCCCCCCCCCCCCCCCCCCCCCGCGGACTGACGGCAACCTAAAATGCCATAATAGCGTGTGCCATCACCTTTTTCAAATGCCGGGTTTGTGCGAGTGAGTGTACTATGCGTGTGCACGGTCAGTCAGATGTGTGTGTAGTGTGTGTGTGTGTGTGTGTCCAGTGTGTGTAGTGTGTGTGTGTGTGCCATGACATGACATAAGCTCGAACGACAAAAGCTCGAACGACAAAATCTCGAACGACAAATGCTCGAATGGACAAATGCTCGACGCGGAAAAAGCTCGACGCGACATATGCTCGAGCGACAAATGCTCGAATGGACAAATGCTCGACGCGACAAAAGCTCGACGCGACATATGCTCGAACGACAAATGCTCGAATGGACTGACAAATGCTCGACGCGACAAAAGCTCGACGCGACATATGCTCGAATGACAGATGCTCGAATGGACAAATGCTCGACGCGACAAAAGCTCGACGCGACATATGCGTCAACGACAGAAGCTCGACCGGACTGTAGAATGATGCTGTCAAAACTACTTTGATAACGTCAGATCTGAAACTGTCACGGTGATGTTGTTCTAGTTTCGAGCGACAAATTAACTAAATTTGTTTGATATCACGTGGTTGTGATTGTGGTTATGGTTGTTGTTGTGGTTGTGGTTGTTGTTTTGTTGTTGTTGTTGTTGCTGACAAATCTAAACCCCGACACGATCTTCCCCCTAATTTTTTCTCTTCGTTCTTTTTTTCTTCTATTCTCTCTCTCTCTCTCTCTCTCTCTCTCTCTCTCTCTCTCTCTCTCTCTCTCTCTCTCTCTCTCTCTCTCTCTCTCTCTCTCTCTCTCTCTCTCTTGTTTTGCAGACAGATTTTAAAATAACACAGACAGGCAAAATAACACCGAGAACGACATTCGAGCTTTTATCGCGTCGAGCTTTTGTCGCGTCGAGCATTTGTCCATTCGAGCATTTGTCGTTCGAGCATATGTCGCGTCGAGCTTTTGTCGCGTCGAGCATTTGTCCATTCGAGCATTTGTCGTTCGAGCAAATGTCGCGTCGAGCTTTTGTCGCGTCGAGCATTTGTACATTCGAGCATTTGTCGTTCGAGCATATGTCGCGTCGAGCTTTTGTCGCGTCAAGCATTTGTCCATTCGAGCATTTGTCGTTCGAGATTTTGTCGTTCGAGCTTTTGTCGTTCGAGCTTATGTCGGACACCGGTGTAGTCAGTGTGTGTGTGTGTGTCCAGTGTCACGTGCGCGAGCGGCCGCATGCAATCTAGCACTGAGATAATTGCTACTATAATACTGACGATGGAAACGTGTATTATTGAAAGAGTCGTATGGTCATGAAAAAGTCGGGGACTGACCGGCTTCATCAAGTTACGCATCATACTCATAGTTGCTGACTGACTTTGAGGACTGATACAGCGAGTGACAATGGGTATGTCAGTGTCAAATGAAGGACAGTTCTCTACGCGCCATGAACACACAACGTGAACAGTGAAGAAGGTGACAGTGATCTCCACTCAACCGTGTAAAGTTACGGCCGCATGGCTAATGACGACTATGGTGGCAAGGAGTGGGAGCCGGTGTAACGATGTCATCTTGGCCAGTGGCAGAATTAAACGACGGTACATGTACCACTTCACAAGTCCTAAAACTGATATTACTAGGCTATACTAAGCATACCGTAGACTTTAGTATTTTTTTAATGAAACTCTTGAAAACTATACGCTTCGAATCGGCATGTGTTGAAAACGGGTACATGACATAAGCTCGAACGACAAAAGCTCTAACGACAAAATCTCGAACGACAAATGCTCGAATAGACAAATGCTCGACGCGACAAAAGCTCGACGCGACATATGCTCGAACGACAAATGCTCGAATGGACAAATGCTCGACGCGACAAAAGCTCGACGCGACATATGCTCGAACGACAAATGCTCGAATGGACAAATGCTCGACGCGACAAAAGCTCGAGCTGCGGTGCTGCTTTGACATATAACGTGCGCCACACACAAGACAGAAGTCGCAGCACAGGCTTCATGTCTCACCCAGTCACATTATTCTGACACCGGACCAACCAGTCCTTGCACTAACCCCATAATCGACGCCAGGTGGAGCAGCCACTAGATTGCCAATTTTAAAGTCTTAGGTATGACCCGGCCGGGGTTCGAACCCACGACCTCCCGATCACGGGGTGGACGCCTTACCACTAGGCCAACCGTGCCGGTCCCTTGCTGTGAGTATCAATTCAGAAATAAAGTTAAACCAACAAGTGATATCAAACAAATTTAGTCAATTTGTCGCTCGAAATCCAGCAGCGTGCTTACAACAACAACAACAACAACAACAACAACAACAACAACAACAACAACAACAACGTGATATCAAACAAATTTAGTAAATTTGTCGCTCGAAATCCAGCAGCGTGCTTACAACAACAACAACGTGATATCAAACAAATTTAGTCAATTTGTCGCTCGAAACTAGAACAAATATCACCGTGACAGTTTTAGATATGACGTTATCAAAATAGTTTTGACAGCATCATTCTACAGTCCGGTCGAGCTTCTGTCGTTCGAGCATATGTCGCGTCGAGCTTTTGTCGCGTCGAGCATTTGTCCGGTCGAGCTTCTGTCGTTCGAGCATATGTCGCGTTGAGCTTTTGTCGCGTCAAGCATTTGTCCATTCGAGCATTTGTCGTTCGAGCATATGTCGCGTCGAGCTTTTGTCCATTCGAGCATTTGTCGTTCGAGCTTTTGTCGTTCGAGCTTATGTCGGACACCGGTTGAAAACACAGTTTCATTAGAGCCGCAACTCGCACCAGTCGACCCGTCACTGTGACACCAACGACTGATGTAAGTGCGGAGAGACAAAAAGACAAACCGTGACTGCTGCAACGTGACAAAATCCGAGTCAGACACGACTGATACAAGTTCAGTTTCAGAAAAACTGATCATGTTTTTCGGCTATGGCACGGTGTACCATGCTTCCACAGCGTACACACACTTACTAGCAAAACGTTCTCTTTTTAACCTGCAGTGCACTCCGCAGGAAGCAGCAGAAGTCTCTTTCTGTCCTAAATGGCACTAGATTGACTGTAGACAACGCGTTAATTCATTTTACCACAAGTGAATGAAATACAAGTAGATAACATTGTTCACTGGCTCAATCGACGCCCGTTTTTAACCGCTTGCTTCCCTTCATATGATAAACCGTCCATAGATCTTCGTTCTTCCGAACTAACTCCTTAGAATGTCATCGAGAATAGAGGATTTTGGGTAGTTTCATGCAATGACGTCAGCGCCTTTCGGCGATTGGTCAATGCCTTTCGTATCAATGATAATGTCGGTCACGCTTGACTCAAATTATTGCAACTTGATATTGCCGGCTTTCCAAACTTATACAAAGTGACCGTGCAGGAAGCGTAGGTTCAGTTATGAACTGAGCTAGCCCCGAACAGTGAGATATAAAGAACAGTACACAAATTAATATGAACAGAGAGACTCGGAAACTCGAGTCAGTCGTCGCCACGCTCCAGAACTGGGGACTGGGTGGCCGAGTGGTAACGCACTTGCGCTCGGAAGCGAGAGGTTGCGAGTTCGACCCTGGGTCAGGGCGTTAGCAATTTTCTCCTCCCTTTCCTAACCTTGGTGGTGGGTTCAAGTGCTAGTCTTTCGGATGAGACGAAAAACCGAGGTCCCTTCGTGTACACTACATTGGGGTGTGCACGTTAAAGATCCCACGATTGACAAAGGTGTCCCAAAGCGGTTTGATTTCTCAATATAGCTTTGGACTGTGTGACAACAACAAAAATAGCACTATTTTCAAATATGGAAATGTTTGAATCCCCTGTCAGGAGTGTGTCAATATTAACAAATTCTGGAGCTAATGTACCGATTGTTGCGGTTCTTGCATCATTAAACAGGGGACATGATAACAAATAATGGAGAACAGTTTCAGCAAAATAACCACAAGAACATTCCGGGTTGTTTACTAGGTGGCGATTAAACATATCATTTTGTAAATCACTCATTCCAAGTCTTAACCTGCAATGCAATACTTCAGTTTTGCGATTTGGGGAATAGTAATATGGTGGAATTGAAATATCAAAAGCTGTGAAATGTCACTTGAACAGACCAACAGAATCACATTGTTGTATATTTTCAGGCAACTTATTCCAGAGACTAGTTGCAGAAGGAATAAAAGATGACTTGTACAAATCTGATTTACACTGGGGAGTCTTACGCTCTAGTGGGCGTCTGTATATTATTCTTTTTGATTTATCTCAGCTTTGAGTCAAGAATTGACAATCGTGAATAAAGCCCTTGAACAGGTTTTCCACAATCCTGTATTCTATTTTTAGTACGGGATATCCCCAAGGAAAGGTCAAAGGGCATATGTATCACCGCGTGTCGACTGCTGGTAATAATAGTTAATTACTTCTAGTATAATAGACTTCTGATTTTACTGATTTTAGTCAGTCAGTGACGGATATTAGACTCAGGTATACTGCTTTGATGTCGCAAAACGACATAGGCCCATACCGAGTATTTCGCAAGGCCTGGAACAGTGCCGTTATCAACACCTCGCTGTAGTTCATTTTCCCCTGGTTATTACAACACTGCAGTGAGGCGATTCGATCCATAAACCGCCTGATATGTTGCGTAATCCGGCACTGACGCCGAGAGACGGTCAGTCAAAACAGACTACGGCCAAAACTGAGATTCAATCAGTTGCAAAGACTCTATAAGACTGAGTGGTTGGTTTGAAAATTCGTCAGTTTGAAGACAGTCAGATCAAATTATAACCCGACAGGTACAGTGTCCACTTGGACCTCACCGCGTGCTCTGTCCCGCATCATTGCGCAGTGTTGACTGACACAGTTTGTCCCGTTACTACACAATAGTCCGTTCCAGCTTTAGATCGGAGGTTAGTGTGTTGAAAGCTTTTCGCTGTTCACCATGTGGGGGGTGTGTGTGTATGTGTGTGTGTGTGTGTGTGTATGTGTGTGTATGTATATATGTGTGTGTGAGTGTGAGTGTGTGAGAGAGAGCAAGAGAGAGAGAGAGAGAGTTGAACAGTATGAACTTAATGCTGAGCAGTTAGTGGCTATTAGTTTTAACAGAGACAGCGTACAGCCGCACTTTTGTTCTAAATACGAATTAGACAGGAACTATGCATGTAAAACAAACAAGCATTCCATTTTTTTTTAAATCAGCGTTGCAAGCATCCACGTGGGATATCTTTTCAAGATAAAAAAAAAAAAAAGGACAAATGTCGCAAATGATGAAATAGGCTATAGTGAGTTATTGCCCCTGTCGTACAGGTGGCGCTTGGGAAGACGCCATTGCACGGCGAGTGAAGGTGACCGCAGCAAGCATCGTAGAATCAACTGTCGTCCACTGTCCTCGACTGTCTCTTTCTTTCCAGGTTTGACATCGAAGTTGAACGCTCCTAAGTCATCATGATGGGTGCATATCACATATTGGCCGCTGTGCTTTTTCTCGTCGTCGTAATCAGAGAAGGTAATTTTTGTTTAGCATTCAGTTTACATGCATACCGGCACTCGTCTAAGTCTCCACACATTACGCTTTTCTTATCCCGAATGCTGACTTCTGTAGTAATGAGACTGAAAGTGATTGTAGCTCCTGTGTGACCTTCAGGTGTTCCCCCCATTGCTGCAGGGTTTCTTGCACGCTGATCGGTCTTTAGGGTAATGGAGGCAGGTATTGTACCTTCAACAGTGTTGTGTATGGTGCTACATGATTTTCGTCTTCTGAACATTTGAGTGTAATCACTGTTATACGCATACAGCAGTAGTGTACATAAATGGGATGACTGAATCGTGTCTGGCGTGTCCGACCGAATAAACGATCCAGATCCAGATGCAAACGCATTAGATTTCATTTCTTTTTGTGTTTTAGTCAAGTTATTATGGAAGTTATTGTGGAAGACTAAGACAGATCACTTTGCACACTCAAAAACAGTGTAAAGTGCACCACAGTGAATCGCAAGGAATGTTATGCTCAAGTCTGGGTGCTGATGCGACTAGCCGCAGCTTACCTTGTAAATGGTTGAAGGCTCTTCCAGAGACCAAGGCAGTGACTTGGGCATTTAATTTTTCTCTTTGGTTCCTGGAAGTCGAAACATGCTCAATCAGGACCAACGTCTGTAAGGCTGGTGTGGCATACTACGGACAAAGCTCTGTGGAAGTGATGTAAAGAAGATTGTAAATAGTGAGATGCGTTCAGTCTGACAACGAAGCTCACACAGGGATACATCTGGATATTGCCGGACATCGTCCATGTTAGTTTATGTTTATTTGTTATGTATAAATGCCTGTTTGTGACATCAGGCACTGATGGACTGATGTAACTCTGTGCTGATTTGGTATTTGTTCTGACTGGCGGCTCTTCTAAAGCCGTAAAGGGCACATTAAAAATGACAGTTATTGTTCTTTTACATACATGCTGCTATTTATTCTTTTAATAATATCTGATCATTATGTTTCAGGACTTGCGCTGAAATGCGTACAGTGCAACTCATTCACAAAACCTGAGTGTGATTCACAGCCTTCGGAATTTGAGGATGACTGCCCTTTCAACGCCACATCCTGCAGAAAAATGGAACAAGAAAGTAAGTGTCTAGAATTTGGATTTTTTATATTTTCATGAGTTCAGATAACCGGTGTGCCTAGGCCCTTTTTTTTATGTGAATGCATTGCGCATGTGCAAATACCAGCCCTGAAAGTGGCGAGTATTTTACTCGCCATGGGGAGTAAAAACATGTAACTGGCGAGTAGAAATGTTCATATACTCGCCAAATGCAAGTAAAGTTGATGAATCAAATGGTTCGTTTGGCAAACAGAATGTGCTCTCTGGCTGGTAAATTTTGAGAAGCACTAGTCAAAGACTAGTGCACCATTTTTTGGACTTTCAGGGCTGAGTAGTGGTTATTGATATGAAATATATATTCGCGTACCAACAATTGTTTAAACAACGTCAATAAAACTCGGTCATGGTCAAAATTGCTGACCAGTGCCATGGAAGTTCGTGGAGTGTTCTTCTGATTAGGTGAAACAATCCGTCTTCTTGAAAGCATTACACTAGTCGAAGTTGAACCTGGAGAGACCTGGTTTTGGTACTTATTACACTAGGAACGCTGAAGAAGAAGGTACTTATTACCCAGTTGGGTACCAACTCTTGATAACATTAACAATCTTGTATTCCGTTCTGATAGATCGCCGGTTGTTTTAAATGTGAACAAGCTGATTTGTTGGGACCATCCACGAAAGATACACAATCAAACAAGGATGTAATGTTGATATGCAGGTTGTCACACATATTGTTTATCATATTCATATATATATAGAGGTTACAACACGAGTGGTTTTTTATATGGCTTGTATTTCAGTCAAGACCCAGCGGATGAATATCAAGGGACTCACGAGCCTCTGGCGAGTGAGTCCCTTTGATATTCCCGACTGAAATACAATCCATATAAAAAATCATGAGTGTTGTAACCTGTATATCCCATGAAGATCTAAAAGACAAAGTGTGACGGAAACATCAGGCACCTCTGCACATACCTTATTCTAAAGGCACGTCTGTTGATCAATGTCAAGTCAGTGCATAATGGTGGCTTGGTTGTCCCCGTCAGTTGAAAGCCTCTTACACGGATTTGACTGAATACCTAGTGGTTGCACACGTATCTCCTGAGATCTTGGACACCTTCATCGTCTATAGGGCCTACTGCACCACAGAAGAGATAGAAATACTCGCAAAATGCATTAAACAGCTTGTCCAGAGAACACTCGTAGTCGATGATGTACCGATAAGGGCGTGTGTACCGGGCACGCTGTAACTTCACATGAGCATAGTCTGAACATAGCAGTACTGGTCGGACGGACTGGGTTTTTAACGATTGCTAGTTTGACTTTTGTTTTAGTTGAGAGCACGAGTTCACACACTCAAACACATACGGCTTGTCGTGTTGATCACAAGAGAGAAATACAGGGTGGGCCATAAAAAGTGTCCACATTTAATTTGTTAATATTTTTCCTGTAAAGTGATATTTTCTTTTCTGTTTCAGATAGAATTTGAGACAAGCATCTTAGAATTCTTTTAAAGCCTGAATGGATCACATTCCAGTACAGGAAAGGATCAAAATCGTTGAACTTTACTTTGCTACCAATTCTGTGGTTCTCGCCCAGCGCGCTTTTCGGAGAGAGTTCCCTGGCACACACTGTCCATGTGTGAGAACTGTGAAGCGCCTCGTGGATAAATTCAGGAACACTGGTAGTCTCGCAGTGGTGGCTGGATGTGTTCATGGGGCTGATTAGGTGCCCAAAATCTCATGTTTTGTTTGTTGACATGTCCACTCAAATGAAAATGGGCTTCATCGCTGAAGAAAATGAGGTCGAGAACTCCTGGGTTGTTTTCAATTCTTTCAAAAATGCGTTGACTGAATTCTACTCTTTTGTTTGCGTCAGTTTGTTGTTGGAGAATTTGTATCTTGTACGGAAACAATCCCAAGTCTTTGTGTATGATCCTTCGTACAGATGTCCTCGAGATACCGACTTCCTGTGACAGCCGCCTTGTTGATTTTCGTGGGGATTCCTGCAAACGGTCCCTTACTGCTTCAATGTTAGCTGGACTTCTAGCAGAAAATGGTCGACCACTATGTCCTTTATTGTTATCTGCGAGACTACCAGTGTTCCTGAATTTATCCACGAGGCGCTTCACAGTTCTCGCACATGGACAGTGTGTGCCAGGGAACTCTCTCCGAAAAGCGCGCTGGGCGAGAACCACAGAATTGGTAGCAAAGTAAAGTTCAACGATTTTGGTCCTTTCCTGTACTGGAATGCAATCCCTTCAGGCTTTAAAAGAATTCTAAGATGCTTGTCTCAAATTCTATCTGAAACAGAAAAGAAAATATAACTTTACAGGAAAAATATTAACAAATTAAATGTGGACACTTTTTATGGCCCACCCTGTAGAAGGAAACATAACAGATTATGTCCCCTTAATATGACGCGATGGACGACAGACGTCATGAAATCTATGACGCTACGATGATAGTCTCGGCAAGTCGAGACTAAAACTCAGCTATAACACTGAACGACTCTCGCGCAAGTTCTCAAAAGCGTGGTTACCCCTTGCGCATCGGGTCTATAGGTACATGTGCATATTGGAATGTCAAGGACGACAAAAAGTAGAGCCAGCTATGATGTATTTTGTGCACCCTTATTTATCCTCTATTTTATGTGTTATAAGAGTGCAATAGATACATCATAGATGTAACAAGAGAACAATGGAAATACAAGAAATATACCTAGAGTACATTTACAGAGACAAAGAAGGGAGGTCATGGGATATATATATATATATGATGCTGTGCCAGAACCTGCCTCCTTACAATGGGACACTTGAGGCAAAAATAAAACTGTTTATATTTGTTGTTGGATGTTGCAGCATTAAAGACTGAGGTTTCCTGAATGTGTTTCAAGTTTTAAAAAGATAAATGAAAGCAGCGTTTTTTAGATATTGATCAATAAAGACGGGCACCTGACTGATGTTGGATGTTACACTGGACACAGTACAACTAGCCACAGTATGATAATTACTTGCCAGATATTTCTGAATCTAATCTTTATCATTGACTTAGATGCTGAAATTGACATTCACATCAAATCCAAACCAAAATTCAATTTTATTGTCCCATAAATTCATCTGCTCACTGTGTCCTGTGTAACGTCCGACAGCAAGCAGTACACACACATTTCATTAAAAATGCAACAAACACAGAAATCTTGTCAGAACAAAAATAATCTTATTTAATACATTGTGTACCACATCTAAAACCAGAAACAAAGTGACAAACAGTTTGTAAATATAGTCTGCAGGCTGTTGAGCATGTCAGATGTTACACTTGGTAGATGTAGAACTGAATGGACACAGTTTGTGCTGTGTCCACGTAACGACTGAAAGCCGAGGTCACTCATGCCCGGTACATAGACACGTGTGGACGCAAACACATGGTGTTGCCGCTTCAGTCCGTTTTTGCCGTTGTAGTGTGCATTAAAAAGCTTTAAAAACACTAAAAACTTGCAATTCAGTCGTTATATTATTGCGGACGTTACCAGTACGATGTGCCTGACAAAAAATTATAAACACTCACCTTCTCTCTTCTTTGCCGCCATCTTGGGAAATCAAACACAGAGTGCATTCTGGGTAAAGATGGCTTCCCGAAATAATCTTTCTACCGCGAAAATGTAGAATACCTTTTTTGGAATCTGGATATTTTCGTACGTTACCGTTTGACAAAAAAAAAAGTACTGACCTTTTCAGAGCTGAAAGACTGTCTAGCACACGGTCTAATGCTTTTTGTGTGGTAAATTACGTTCAAAGAGTGCAATTTGTAGTCGCCATTAACGTGAATGTTGACGACGGCTCACAGTGGAGTAGCAGACGAACTTTTCGTTCACAGGCACATTTGACATTATGTGTAACGTCCGAAACCGTTCCTTTTCAATCCTTTTTTTTTTAAGAAATAGTTTGAATTTTTTTTTTATTGTGGGACAGATTTGAAGACTTATACTTCATCTACAAACACACACAGTAAGTTATAGGTAAGTTGATGGTAAACAAGCAAACAAGCAAAATCCTGAGTTCCCTTGAAGTGTCCCATTCACACTCACTCGTTTCAACCCACGCATCTCGTTTCTTTCTTTTTTTATTGTCAAACAGAAATGACCATATCTAGCACGGTTATGATTATTATCTCTATGGGTTATGTTTGTCATTAAAAAAACATTGGTTTGCCATGAAAGATGCGAACAGATAAAAAAAAATGTAATCAAACTCAGGGGGTGACCGTCAAAGCACGTTTTGGCACAGCGTCATATATATGATGTTGACTGATATTGAGTATGTGAACAGAATCATTCCGGCCTTGTTGCATTAGCTTGAAAGCAGGAACGAGTTTGAATTATAATAACATTGACAGGCTTCCATGTAAAACTTTGAGGACATCATTGTGTATTGACACCCTAACAATCCCTGATTGCAAGTTGGCTTTGGTCGGGCATCTGTCTACAATGATGACCTCAAAGTTTCAAATGGTAGCCTTTCAATATGTTGTTGACTTTTATTTTGTTCTAATCTTCTTTTTTTTGTCTTTGCGAGACTGTGTGTATGGCTCCTTATTTTTCAACCAGCATCATTCATTATCATATGTCTTAGATGGATCTTCTTAACAGCAATAAAGATGACTGTATGTTGTTGTTGACGGTCTAGAGTTTACTATAATTGTATTTATTTCTGTTTTCAGTCTACTACGATGATGATTACCAGGTGCGAACAATTCGCCAGTGTGCCCTCGAGTCTGGGCCCTTGAAGTGCATCGAGCGTACCGGAACCTACCGATTCAAGGTCTACTACTGCCACTGCCAAGGAGATAACTGCAACACCGCCAGCTCTCTCACTTTGTCTGTGACCCTAGCTCTGGTCTCCGCTGCAGTTGCATCTCTGTTCAAGTTGTGATCAAATCGTACATTATCATAATAGTTTCCCCCCCCCCCCCCCCCCCCCCTGTCTTTCTCTGTGCTCACACTCTCCCCCTATCTTCATCTCCTCCATTAACATATGCACGCACCCCACCATACAGACATACCTGCCTAACTTCCTCTTCCACACCACCTTCTGACCCCTGCTCTGTGTTGTGCCTCATGCAATAACAACACTCTATTGTCCGTTAAAATGGAAAATTATCTTCGCATTCAACCTGCCCCAATGCAAAGTTTTCATGTCTGCCCTCTCTCCCATTTTTCTTTTTTTTGTGTGTTGCCTTCCTCACCCCATTCACTCCCCTGTTGAATGATGTAGCATGGTTATCCCCCTTGGTCCTCGTGTCTGTCTGTCTGTCCCCAGCATTCCAGTCATCATTCTGTTCAGTGTATTCCTTTTGTGTTTGGTCTAAGTAACTTAGTGTCACAAACTTTCATCCGCTCACTGCTCCTTTTTTATTTTAATTGTTATATTTGATTTAAAATACATGGTAGGGGTGAACTTGTGTTAAGTAATACCCGATGAACAACACTATCTTTTAGGTCTATGCAATGCTTTGTGAAACCACAGGGAACATATTAAAACTTACCAATCGAGAAATATTTCATTTTGCAGTCAAAGAGCGGTGGTGTAAATTTAGATCTGATGCTAGTTAATGTGGTCATCGGTGCCTGCTGGTGACTTAGTCACATTCCAGTGTGTGGATAAGCTGGATATACACCTTCCTTGTAAATACCAAGGCTTAGCAGTACTTTTTGATGTCTGTGACAATCTATCACAGTTTGCTTTCTAGAAAAGTATTTTTAATCAATTTCTAGGAATTTGTATTGTGCCGCATTTTGATACAAACGCCATTTTTAGTTCAACTTCTTTGGTGGCTTTTAAACTTGGTTCATTAGATGGAGTGAAACAGGCCCACGCATTTACGTTGTTAACATGCACTCTTTTCCCACCTTTCTTCTGTAGAGTTGATTTTGCCAGGGACCTGATTTTGTGTGTGTCTGTGATCATGGATATAACGTTGGCCTAAATGTGTCTGGTTTAGCCGTGTTCAAGGTGGTGCGCTTGCCAATTCCAAATTATCCAATCATTGCATTGAGTGATGGATGGCTGCTTTAAATGAATGAAAACGATGGCAGGGTGATCATGATTATTTTCTATGGCAGAGAAAAGGCGTCAGGTTTTATGATTTGTTAACAAGTGTGTGAGTGTGATGAAACAAGAAAATATTGAGATTGATGGGAATGTGACATGTTTGCATAGAGATTGTATCTTTTACTCAGCCTTCTGGAGCATTGAATCTGTGAAACAAACCCTAGCTTGATGGTAAGGTACTTTTATTACCAAATTGGGGATTCTTGCAATGCAAAAAAATTGATCAGATTGTTTAGGAAGCCCATTTCATACAAAAATGTTTATTATTTTTTCACAAATGCATATTAAGTGTATTGCCATGATTTTGGTGACTTGAAATGGTTTAGTGTGTTTATGCTGCAAACTGTCACCAGTGCAGGCTAGGGCTTTGTTGCTAACCTGGTGCAATGTTCAAATGTTGTTGTAAGGGCATCAAGTGTTATCATATGCAGGAGTCAAGGCGTGAATGTATTCAGGAGTTATATATTAATACATGTACATCCCGTGTACAATGAAACAGAGCAAAATGTTCGTTGGAATACTGGAGACACTCTGCTGAACGATTCATGCATGGACAAAGTTGACTGTGGGTGCATTGGTTAGCAAAATGTATCCAGTACCTTTTCTCTTACTTTATCTTTGGTAGTGTTTTCTTAATTTTTATATATCTTTACTTTAGTAGTTAATAAAATTCATGGAAACAAACTCCCGCAGTGGGGCACTGCGGTTATGAAATTAAAAGCCCCTCCTGTTTTTGGAACCGCAGGAGCTTTCTAGTTTGCTGTTAGGTAGATTTTTGGTTCCTCTTTCCTGTCATGCTCTCTTTTTCTTAATGAATTCTTTTCTTTTTTCTGCCTTCTTGCTCATTCACCTGTATTTTTTCCAAAAATCTCTTCTTTTGCCGCTTGTCTCGCGATTCATGTATAGTTTAATCTGTTAGTGTTCTGATGTAAGTCCAGCAGTAGATAGGTTAAGCCTATTTTAACATACTGGAAACTGGTAATCTTCCAGTAGGTATTAATTTAGTTTTACTAAAGCCTGCTGGGACACAAGTAATGGGTTAGTGCATTTGTAAACAGGAATCGCTTGACAAGTGGCCCCCTTCATCCCCCCCCTTCCTCGTCCTGATATGGCTCTGCGTAGTCGGCTGGACGTTAAGCAACAAATAAACAAACAAACAATGGAAACAAACAAGATTTGTACACCTTTTCATGTGTTGCTATCAAAACGTTTCATATTTTTAATGGCCACCAGTATCTTTTTATGTTTTTATGCTCAGATCATGAATGTTAAAAAATTGATGTATGATAGTGTTTTACATTTACAAATAGGAAATAAACAGTCTTGTAAAAACTTTGGTGTTCTTGTTGAAGTGTGATGTGCATGTTCTGGTTTTCTGCTTGAAAAATATTCAACTCTGGTAGAGACAAGCAGTTGGAATTTGTGGGCATTCAAAACCATAATTTGTCAGTGTCAAGTTGCCGCACATGTTTTTTGAGATCTTGTAACCATACACCATCAGGCCACATTAGGTGTTGATAGACTTAATAGTGTTCAAGAAATATCCAACGTTAAAGTTTTCCGGACGGACGGACGACTTGGGTGAGTACATACTCACTTTTGCTTCGCATTGACTCATTTGAGTCAAAAATGGCAGGCTTTGAATCCTTGAATGAAAGTCGGGGAAACTTTGGTATTTTTTCAAGCAATGATCTTCCCGAGACTTGAATGAAAGCCCTAGGGGCCCTTGCACCTGGGCGTGACCAGTTCCTAAATTCTGACAGTTTGCAGAGGCCTGCCTGTTACAATGCAGTTATCAAAAGCCTTTTCCCTCAGTGATGACAATCGACTAGGCATTAAGCAGACCTGGGAACCCATATGCCGTACTTTGTACGCTCGATTGTCTAAAATACGATCAGTGCGGTTGGTGAAAAAAACCTTTTTCTTTGGATGATTAAAATAACTTTATGACTCAATGATGAAAGCTTTTGTCATTACACATTGAAAGAAGCATTTGTTTTAAATGTATGGGGAAACTTAATTAACTGTGCAACAGACTCTGCAAAGCATGTTTAAATTATCGATGTTGAAATGTTTGGAGTACACCTATTTTTCAGAAAATACACTAAGTTTGTTTGAGATTACTCCAAGTGCAAAACAGGGGTTCCCAGGTCTGATCAGGAAAGAACAGTGGAACCCCCCTTTTAAGACTCCCTCCCTTTTTAAGACCTTGTTTTTTCAGACTTTCTGTTCATAACCTGTGTACAATTACCCCCATTTTAAGACTCCCTCCTTTTTAAGACAGGATTTTCTCCGATTTTCTGTTCATAACCTCTGTACAATTACCCCCATTTTAAGACTCCCTCCTTTTTAAGACCTTGTTTTCTCAGACTTTCTGTTCATAACCTCTGTACAATTACCCCCATTTTAAGACTCCCTCCTTTTTAAGACAGGATTTTTTGTTCATAACCTCTGTACAATCACCCCCATTTTAAGACTCCCTCCTTTTTAAGACCTTGTTTTCTCAGATTTGTTGTTCATAACCTCTGTACAATCATCCCCCATTTTCAGACTCCCTCCTTTTTAAGACCTTGTTTTCTCAGACTTTCTGTTCATAACCTCTGTAAAATCTCAGATTTGTGGTCTTAAAAGGGGGTTCCACTGTACATGGCTGCAATTGAGAGTCTGTATGTTCATCTCACCAGATAGTCCAGGTTGAATAACTGCTGGAGTGTGGACCACTGCTGGAGTGGACATCTCTTTAAGGCCCCCCCCCCAAAAAAAGGTGTGGTTACGGTAACATAGCCAAAAAAAAATAGGGTAGGAAGGTAGGCAATCACTTTTTTTTTTAAACTTTTTTTTCTAATGTGTACAAATTCAACCTACTTGATAGGGAAATAAGTGTGCGACTCGGTCGCTTTCGCTTTCATTGCGTTTTCTGCACTCGTTTTTTTGGGGGGGGGACAAATGTAATAAAAAGTTATAGGGTCGGCCACTAAAAATAGGGTAGGTCGGGTTACCGTAACCACACCTTTTTTTTTTTTAGGCCTAATGCATCTTGCAAAACTGTTATTGTTATAATAAAATAAGAAGCAAGGTATGTTATAGGAACGTTTAATTGTGACAAAAACCGTTAATGTCACTGATCTTCGACACATCGGTCTTTTCAGTGGACAGAGAAACACTTAAATTACACAAAATGAACTTATCTGGCAAATTGTCCTGAATCTCGTTCAGAAGAAACAAGAGACGGAGACCAATATTTAAAAATTAAAAATGAGAACTTCCAAACGAGCTTCTGGACAATATGCCAGACTAGTTAATTTTCTGTATTATAAGTGTTCGTCTGTCTGTCCACTTAAAAATGGGTCGAAAATCAATGACTGCAACTTTCTGTTTTGTCACAATGAAACATTCCCATAACGTACTTAGCTTGTTATTTGTATTCTGAATTTTCGAACGTTGGCAGACTATTTGTTTTTGTTATGTAAATGTAAGGTGTCCGTGTTATCCTGATCCACGATTCCAATGATTACTCTAGTGAAGACGGCAAACTTTCTTCCATTGTTACCATGCAAAACAGAGAATGGTACGAAAGGAATGATTAAAGTTTCCATTTAGCTGGTTTTTCATAGGTGTACGTTTATGAAAGTATTTTGTAATACGGAGGAGTGCAACATCTTGATTCTTCTACCAGATATTTGTGTGATTTTAATAATTATATACTGCGTGCAAGCACACACACATACACAGCGATGTTTAAATGCACAACACTGACAGAAAGACTTGAGAGCTTCTACACCTAGCTTGTTCACCCTAACCTTTGAAGATATCGCAAGCTGTTCACAAGACACGTTAAGCTTGAAAGTAAACAAAACTTGTCAGGACTATTTACTAAAACTGCTGTTTCAACCCAAACTGTGGGTTTGTTGACAAGGTTTTTCTATGCAGAGTTCACCATAACTATTCCAAATTGAAACAGAAGACAACTTCAAGAGTTTCCTTATCAGATTTTTACCCATTTCATTGCATCTGTTCTGTTGTGCATCTAAACCCCACTAGTGCCAACTTTCAGACATACTCAAGACACCTACAACTTTTTTTTTGTAAAGAAACAAGTGATTTAATTTAAACACAAAAAATTTTACACTTTGGATACATGCATGATTAACACGTATGACAAATGACTTTCTCTTCATGGAAAAGGTAATTTGAAAGAACACAGAAGTTTATATAATTGTTTGGAAAAAAACACCTATACAAGGCCAGTATAACATAGTGGTGCGAGAACTACAGAGGAGAATTTACAAAAGCGAGTGCCGAGTTAAAACGACAACCTTTTCGCTAGTGTTTGCTGCGTGGCAAGTCCTGACACCAGCAGAGCGAATTAGACAAACAAGGAGGCCCTGACACTGGCCAGAGGGAGCAAGGTATGACACTTTACCATTCATATCAGTCCAGTCGATAGATCACTGCCCTCACACCAGTAAGCGCAGAAAATGGTTATTCGTTAAACGATTTAAGCTGACCGATAGAATCTTTGCAATCATCACAGTTGTTTTATTTATCATTCTCACTTTTCCCTGTGGGATACATTAAGTGCTTCTAGCTACTGGAACTACGTATTTGACATGCACAGTAACAAAAATATAATCTTGCAATCAACTCTGGCTCTTAATGATGCCAGTCTACCACTTCACCATAAAAGTTACACGAGAGAAGCAGTAGGGGAAAAGAAAAAAATCCTTGAACACGGGAGGGACAACTTGAAGAGCGGGTCAAGTTGGAACACAACAATCACAGCCGCATGCAGTAAGTTTGGGGAATGTTTGCCGTTTCACAGCCATTTGGAAGGGTACTTTTTTCAAATCATCGTCAGGCTCTCTATTCTTAGGGTAACACAACATGTCTTTCTGATCCGGTCTCTGAAGAGAAGCGAAAGACTATTTTTCAGCCCTGTGATGGAGTGATAAAATGCACATCTCGTTCATAGTGCTGAACAATGCAATGGGAACCATGGCAGCCAGCAAAATATACTTGCAGTTTCAAGACTGAGAGAGGGAAGGAACACACCCAAAAAGTCAACCACACGCTTACGCACAATATATAAAAAAGAGACACCAATATGACGGAAACCTTACATGTGCAACATCCCATTAATAACAAGAAAACGTTACAGATCACATATCAAAGTTGGCATAAAAAAAATAGGAATAAAAATTTGCATGTTCAAAAGAAAATTACATACAGTAATAATAATCCAAAAAAAGGAAAAGATAACCACTGGAAGAAAAAAACATTGGTATCCAGTAATAAAAATCTGGTATCCACATACAGTTACTGCAGCATGTTTACAACAGACCGAACACTCAAACGTGAATGATAAGACAGTCCAAGAAAAAGTTCAAATTGAAAAAAGAAGCCAAAGTCATTACATTTTTCAGGGAGAAAGGAAGCCGGGCATTTGCAACTGGACAGGGTACAGATTTTGTGTGTACAATGTACATTTAAAATAGAATTTGAACTGTAAAAACAAGACTACACATTCTCAAGTATTGTGCAAAATGTTAAAGATTTTTAAAGTGCTTTCTTTCTTTCTTTCTTTATTTGGTGTTTAACGTCGTTTTCAACCACGAAGGTTATATCGCGACAGGGAAAGGGGGGAGATGGGATAGAGCCACTTGTTAATTGTTTCTTGTTCACAAAAGCACTAATCAAAATATTGCTCCAGGGGCTTGCAACGTAGTACAATATATGACCTTACTGGGAGAATGCAAGTTTCCAGTACAAAGGACTTAACATTTCTTACATACTGCTTGACTAAAATCTTTACAAACATTGACTATATTCTATACAAGAAACACTTAACAAGGGTAAAAGGAGAAACAGAATCCGTTAGTCGCCTCTTTCGACATGCTGGGGAGCATCGGGTAAATTCTTCCCCCTAACCCGCGGGGGGATTTTAAAGTGCTCCAAGATATTTTTGTTTACAAATGTGCAACACATGAAGCATAAATAGATTCTCTCACAAATGGGCATCATACACAGAACATTAGATATATTTGGCTCTTTCGTCACCGCTCAACGTTTAGACAACAATCACACCACAGTAGGGGATGAGGAGCAGCAAAAATTTAACACGAAGTACATATGATATAGCATAAAAGAGAAATCTGTGAAGACCAGATCACCGACGCATCTAAATCAAAGTAACAGCAAATTCACTCATTTTAACACGTGTCAGTCATTCGTTCCTACTCTCACACATCCTGGGAAATCACACAAATATTGGTAACTGCTTTAACAAAATGTTAAATGCAACAGCCAACAGGAGCAAATTAAAACAGGGATGAAATCTTCACAGAAACACTCCTTTAGCTCTCCTAGAAAAGCTGAACCAACAGCTAATAAAACGATGACAGTTTTGAGGGCAGAGATGTGAACAACAAGGAACTGATTCAGACCGATGCCAGGATGGTACTGGAGCACTCCAGCGTAGAGACGATGACAGTTTTGAGGGCAGAGATGTGAACAACAAGGAACTGATTTAGACCGATGCCAGGATGGTACTGGAGCACTCCAGCGTAGAGACGATGACAGTTTGGAGGGCAGAGATGTGAACAACAAGGAACTGATTCAGACCGATGCCAGGATGGTACTGGAGCACTCCAGCGTAGAGACGATGACAGCCAGTAGAGAAAAGTATTCTTCCTTCGAACACCATCCAACCTAAAGTACGTCAGCAATAGTATTACAGTACCTCCTCTCCCATTTCAACAGACCGAAACTCGTCGACAGACAAATGCCCATGCGGCATGGGGCCTCAAACCCTTGATCACAGCCTGCAGTCCTGCCCCACCTTTGACGCCAGACGTGGCCCAGTGCAGTGGAGGCCAATGAGAAGCTGCGGGCAACAGCAGGGACACTGGCGGAGTGCGGACTTCGCCCTAAAGACCTAATTGACCTTTTAGCGTGGCCAGGAATGCAGAAGAAGAAGTATTACAGTACAGAAATATAGTACTCCCTTCAAAAAATCACCTTCGTCAGAAATCGACACACGATGAACACTTGGGACAGAACGTTGTATACAGCTACGTTTTCATCCCTGAATCGGTGATCGGAGCCAAGAAAACAGTACTCCACCATAACTGTGCAAGAAGAAAGAAGAGATTCAAGAGGCGTCAGAATGAAGAAATGCCATCTACCATCACTAAAAGAATTCTCATCTGACACAATGAGGGTGACTTGAGTAAAGCTTGCGCCCAGAACAGATTGTACCAGTCATGTTCTTTCTTTATTTGGTGTTTAACGTCGTTTTCAACCACAAAGGTTATATCGTGACGGGGAAAGGGGGGAGATGGGATAGAGCCACTTGTCAATTGTTTCTTGTTCACAAAAGCACTAATCAAAAATTTGCTCCAGGGGCTTGCAACGTAGTACAATATATTACCTTACTTGGAGAATGCAAGTTTCCAGTACAAAGGACTTAACATTTCTTACATACTGCTTGACTAAAATCTTTACAAAAATTGACTATATTCTAAACAAGAAACACTTAACAAGAGTAAAAGGAGAAACAGAATCCGTTAGTCGCCTCTTACGACATGCTGGGGAGCATCGGGTAAATTCTTCCCTCTAACCCGCGGGGGGTTAACAGTCATGTGGTTTAAAAGGTTTCTTCTAATAATAATATATTGCACACCATTCACTGACTCCCTTATTCACAAATAAAGTAAGTAGCTAGGACTTAACTCATTCATAAGCAGGCCTACTACCATTGGGGGGGGGGCTGAACGGACAACTAAAAAGTTTTAGCAAATGGTGTAGGAACCAGCAAGGTCAACAAGATGCTCTACACACGGGTACAACGTTCTCTTGCCTGACACAAGGAGTGCAGAGACAGCGAATATACAAATAACTTTGTTCATTACAAATATTTAAAGTGGCCTTTTACATATAAATATCACTTCAAAGGGGGAGAAGGCAAAAATGGAAACTAACACAGTTAAGTGCGATTTCAAATCAAAACTTTGCTCTCAAAAAGACAATGAGAATATTTTCATGTGAATGAATGTTAACAGCAACAGAGAATCACAGTCACAGATAAAGACTCCATAATGACCATGATGACACCTACACATACATTTACACCGAGTGCTACAAGAAAAAAATTGCAATAACAGTCAGCAGGGGGTAACAATCAATGAAGAACAGAAACTGTCTACCCACTATCTTCTAAAAACAAAAAATAGCCAACAAGCTTCACGCGCACTCATCAAATTCAATCAATGAAAACAACAGCGGTGTTTCACACAAACCAATAATATTCAGCACATTTCGGCAACTATTATGTGTGGAGGAAAAAAAGAGAGAAGAAAGAGAATATGAAAACTTGAGGAATCATCTAAGCAAGTCTGACAAGCATTATCATTAGAAGCCTGTGTACATATCTCAGGTGGGTGTTACAAGAGGTACCGTCTCCAACTGGAACCGTCAACAGAAAGCGGCAAGTGATGTACACTTGGCATAGTTACATGAGCACAGGAATGTAGTCAGGTAGGTGGAGGCGGGTGGGGAAGGTGGGAGGGGTAGATGTAGGTATTAACCATTTCATGATATAAAACGAATCTTTGTAATACATTTACAGGTACAAACAAGACAGAAAGGGGGAAAGAAAGGGAACGCTGCTAATTGAGCTTTGCAGGGCAGAGAAACACGATGCTGATGAAAAAGCAGTTACTCCTCACTCAAAGGAAGGCGTTGCACTTCTAGAGAACCACGCTACTTGCATCATTATTGTCTCACATTTATAACAGCACTGTAAAAACCTTTCTCAGAGAAAAAGATGACAAAATGGTTGACTCTTCAATGCATTCAATATTAAACAATCCAAATCGATACCTCTCCTGCTAATAACTCAGGTGTTTCTGACCTTCTCCTCAACACAAAAATAAATCAGAAAACACTTCTGACAACACCAGGCACCACAAAGATGCAAAAGGAAGAGACAATAATTCTTAGACCAAGAGTGGGAAAACACACAAGTCACTAGAATACAAGAGTGATACATTCTACAGAATCAACTGTGACAAAACTACAAAACCCAACACTACAAATGTTTCTACTTTACATACCAGGGATAATGTCTATCTTTCTTCTTACAATCACAGTTTTTGTCCGTATTAAGCAAATCGAATTTGCTTATACATGTAATATGCTCTTGTATTTTTCAGCTGGGCTTTTACACAGTAGCTATATAGAGAACACTCCGAGTTCCGTGATGACAATAAACAAAAAGAAATACATGAGATGTTTTGTTCACACGCCTAAGTGTCAACTGTTGTGATGATGATGATGATGACAACATTGCCAAACAGTGTGGGTAATAATAACTGTTAATGACTGAAATTCAGCTCATATCCTTCTTTTCCATACAATTTCTATGACATAGAAAAGGTCTGCAGGTTAGGAATGTTCAACAGCTCCACCTGCTATTATATATCTGAACATTCAACATTCAAACCACCGGTGTTGCAACAGCCAATTTTGTCGATACTCAGTGATGGTAACTTAAGCTGGTAAACAAAAAAAAAGTCTTTAAAGTATTACTCCTATGTGTTTTTTTACCATAACTTGCAGATTGCCCTGCTACAGCCAAAGTGCTTGAAACTGCATTTGTGAAAATACCTGACCTATGAATAAAAGGGAGAGAAGCACCTGACAATGGTGTACTTTCTTGTTGCAATCTTGCTGTGACATCAACATGATTCAGATAATGCAACTGTACATGCATACCCATGCATTCTGTAACTCCCATCACATTTGTATGAAATCCTCCTTACAATTAAGGCTGGATACGTTGGTTTGAATGTAGCTACTCTGATGTCATCGTAAAAACCAAGTCAGTCTTTTCAATTCTTCACAACCAATAACCAATTATTTTGAATCAACAAAGAAACAGTGCCTTCGTTAGTCCTACTACCTTACTTGGAACATAAGTCTTCACAGATTTTGCACGACTAAGAACTTACATCACTTGCAAGTCACCTACTAGAACACCATGTACCTAACTAATATGTTTCTTTTTGTTAATTGAATTTTTCTGACTGAGCTATATCCAAATTCTTTAATAAACTATTTACCACTCTGGATAAAAGAAATTTGCATCTAACATCTGCTAGAAAAAGACAGAAAACACAAAATCAACTATTTTTGTCTATATCAGAAAAATCATACATACATGTGTCTGCAGGCTACCAGACAGACTGAAGTGATACAAACAATGCTTTTATCACAAATGGCACAGATTTCATCTCATAACTAAGGTTTGCCTTCCAAGTTCAAAAGGAAATCTTTCTTTCTTTATTTGGTGTTTAACGTCGTTTTCAACCACGAAGGTTATATCGCGACGATCAAAAGGAAATGTACACACTTTTTTCCCCCTCATTCTAAAAACAAGTTAGTTGACAGTTTTGTTGTGGTTATAAGAAACAGAAACAAAACACCTTTCTCATACATCTGATGACTAGAGAACTACTCATAACTAACAAACATAGATTCGTGCGAAGGACAAAAGCCCCAATCGAATCCAATTGGGGATGCCAATACAAAGCACAGTTTACAGGGTTCTTTTTAAAACACTTACTTTTAGGTCCACAACAGTTAAAAACAGACACCTTTATTTTAAACCATGACACAGTATTCAACCAAAAAAAAAGACAAAAAAAGACACTGATACATTTCAAGAACCAAATCCATCAAAGTGGAAACTAGGTGAATGAGATCAAATGATAGGAAACAGAAAAGATAACATACAAAAAGACGTGGAGTAAGGGGAGCATAAAAAAAGGGAAAGAAGAGAAAGGCAGAAAAATGAGAAGGCCCAGAAAAGAAAAGAACAAAGAAACACATTCCTTGATGTCAGGAACTTGCACCTGTCCAGGAGGTGCCATGTGTTTCAGGGAGCCAGCTTCCTGCGACAGGAAGCCAGCTTCCTGCGAGAGAGCAACCAGTCAGATCCAAGCACACGGATGCGCGAGTCTAGCATTGAGTGGGTGGTGGAGGTTGTGTGAGGGCAATGAAGGGGGGGAGGGAGTTTGGAGGAGAGACGGCCAAGTTAACGACGTGGTAAAACAATGTCTAGCACAAAGGTTGTAGCAGTTAGGACTTTTGATGCTCTTTGTTGTTCGTATTGTTCACAGAGTCTTTTCGAGGTGGCATGCGTTCGTTCAACTTGTCCAGGCATTTGGCTTCCGCAAAGCCGCTGATCTTGTGGGATGGGTTGAACCCACTCAGCGCTGGAAAAAAGGACAAAATCAGTTACACACTGCCATATACATAAGACATTTCATCTCATTAGTTACATTAACTATTTATTATCAAATCTATATTATAACCATACTGACTCCTGCGTCCGCCCCGTGATCGGGAGGTCATGGGTTCGAACCCCGGCCGAGTCATACCTAAGACTTTAAAATTGGCAATCTAGTGGCTGCTCCGCCTGGCGTCTGGCATTATGGGGTTAGTGCTAGGACTGGTTGGTCCGGTGTCAGAATAATGTGACTGGGTGAGACATGAAGCCTGTGCTGCGACTTCTGTCTTGTGTGTGGCGCACGTTATATGTCAAAGCAGCACCGCCCTGATATGGCCCTTCGTGGTCGGCTGGGCGTTAAGCAAACAAACAAAATACTGACTCCTCCATTATAAGATGTTTCGTGGCTTGTAGGCAGACCAGCTTTTATGTTGGTCGGAGGGGGACCATATCATCTTTCCTATCATCTTTATCATCCAAAACCTAAGGCCAAGGTGAATAAAGATGTAACAAAAGGCAATATGCTCCCAGAGGACTAACAACAAAATGCTTGTCTGACAACAAGCCACCAAACATGGTTTTTGTCATCATTTTAATAGTGCAAAAGTATGCACAATCACCCACAGGGAGCCTGCTTTATAGAATACAATTCGGGCCACAAGGCGCGCCAGAAGTTTAATCGATCACGTCATACTTGTAAATGTGACATCAAACGTAAAGTTTACGTCGCTTTTCTTCCAGTTTAAAATTGCACAGAGCTGCCATCATATTTGCGAGGTCAGTCACTTTTTAGCATGTATCTTTTCTTTTTAGTGTTTAAGCCTTTTCGGTGTGCAGTGTGCGATTGCACAGCTTAGTTGCAAAATGACCATGAGTCGTTGCGGTAATTTCCAACATTGATTTGGTTTTCGAGAGTGAATGTTTCCAGTCATTGTCCTCGGAAGTACGAATCCAAAGCCGCGATGGTTCCACAAATCAAACAAACAGCCTGATTGGGTTTTACTTTAACAATCCATGTCTCACCTGAAGCTGAAACCCATTGGCAACTTGAATTTGTCGCATATGAACAGTGTTTTTTTTGTTACCCAGCATGTTATGAATGAAAAGTCGTGAAAATGATAATATTTCTTATTTTTCCTCCTACTATTAGTTGCCAGCTCAAGTGCCCGACACACACAAGCACATGAGCACTGTTACTCTCACAGGACACGTACCACTGGTCAGGGTGTCCTTTCCTCCAGACAGCGCCCCCAGAGGAAGAAGTCCATTTGGAGTCAGGCCCTTCAGCTGCAGTACGCTCTCACTCTCCTCTCTGTAAGAAAAATGACCATGAAAACAAACAAATGCCGAAAGTCAACTTCCATATTTTAGCCTGACTGTGGAAAACATGCATTTGAATCAGAAAACAAGAAGGGTTGAGGGGGGAGGGGTGTGGGGAGGTAAGTACGGCTAAAAAAACCTAAACTGACCGTTAAATACAATGGACCCTTTTTTTGTTTATTTGTTGCTTAACGTCCAGCCGACTACGCAGAGCCATATCAGGACGAGGAAGGGGGGGATGAAGGGGGCCACTTGTCAAGCGATTCCTGTTTACAAATGCACTAACCCATTACTTGTGTCCCAGCAGGCTTTAGTAAAACTAAATTAATACCTACTGGAAGATTACCAGTTTCCAGTATGTTAAAATAGGCTTAACCTATCTACTGCTGGACTTACATCAGAACACTAACAGATTAAACTATACATGAATCGCGAGACAAGCGGCAAGAGAAGAGATTTTTGGAAAAAATACAGGTGAATGAGCAAGAAGGCAGAAAAAAGAAAAGAATTCATGAAGAAAAAGAGAGCATGACAGGAAAGAGAAACCAAAAATCTACCTAACAGCAAACTAGAAAGCTCCTGCGGTTCCAAAAACAGGAGGGGCCTTTAATTTCATAACCGCAGTGCCCCACTGCGGGAAATGGACCCTTTTACAACTTCCAAACATCTAAGACAATCAGGTCTTAAAAAGGAGTGTCTTAAAATGGGGGTAAACTTACAGAGGATATGAACAAAAAATCTGAAAACCTAAAACTAAAAGGAAGTCTCAAATTGGGGGTTCAACTGTATCAGAATTTCTTTTCATATTCTGAGGTCTTTTCAGAATAAATAAGGTTTGTATGATCTCTCTCTCTCTCTCAAACAAAACACAGCTAAAAAAAAAAAAGTTCAACGCCAACTTACCGCAGCACTGTGAATACTCTGGCCATCTTGCCAATAGCTCTGATTTTGTTCCTGATGACCTCCTTCCGAGCAGCTACTAGTGACAAAGCAAACGTGCAAGCAAAATAAATATTTGATCACATACACATTCAGTAAGGCCCGACTAGGCTTTGTGCCCAAATTTGATATATTCCAAGTATTGACCCCTTCCTTTTTTTTTTGGTTGTGGATAAATGTTTGACATAACACTCCCTTTACCAGATCCTAGCACACTTCTTTTGCAATCCTGTTGGAACCATTTGAAATACTATATTGTACTGCCAATGAACAAGAGTATCTGCTCTCTTCTTTGTCAGAATGAAACAAAAGTGTATCTTCAACGATACAGTCAGGTAACTTGGACTGTCCCCAGGAAATGGCAATACAACTATGACAACAGCTACAATCAACCAGGTTCTGTTGAGATTTGTGAATATTTTATTGGTGAGAACTCATTAAAAAATCAACCAACTGAGACACAATATTGTTGGTTTGGAACCTAAACCAGATTTTTTCAATGTCAGTATGAATAGCTTCAAGCACATTCCATCCATTCAAGCAGCATTCATGAGCTATGTTGCAGCTGCATATGCAGTTGTCAAATCACCCATACAGCTTTAATGACACTTATTTAATATGGAATAAATAAGCTGATGCTTTTATTTTATCATGCTAAAAATAATGGTGTGTTGACTCAAGTCTCGTATGTGACATACACTTTATGTGCAAACAGTATATTTATCTTCTTGTGAGATCATAAATTCTCCCATCCTGCCTTGTTGTAAACTCTTAATCCCAGATGTTAAATCTGAACATGCTACAGGAAACAAAAGACGAAAAGCCAGACACTTAGTAAAACTCAAACAATACTGCCACATGTGTAATTATAATGAGCTCAACTCCTGATATGCACTGCTACTGAAAAGATTATTCAGTACACATCAATCTGAAAGTAAGACCTGCAGACATGTCTTCTCGCACAAACTCTTAAAAGAATGAAACGGTTAAACAAAATCGATGGACAATAAGGAATAACCAAAAGCCAGATATTCCAAGGCTTGTCAAAACTTCACAATACCGCCAACAGGAACTTGAGTTCTGAACTTACCTTCCTGCGCCTTCGACTTTGCTGTCAAGTGTTTATACATAGCTATGTAAAACGCATGCATACCAACCAAACAGGGGACTTGCTTTAAAAGCAACTGAGCCTCAATTGGCGGAACTGTGTACTCTTTGCAGGTACACTTGTCAGACCCCACTATACCAAGTTCAAGTTCTTCCCTGACTCAAAAGAATACTTTCAGTAAAATGAAAGCATCAGCAACCAACATCTCTTTAGGGGACAATTACAAACTTGAAAACAAATTTTGATAGTGAATTCCATCAACTCCTAACCTAATACTTGGCAATAAAACATGATTTTTGGAATGTTACTTTAATTAAGGGCATTCAAAGCAAAACCTTTGATGTTACATGTACCGATCCAAGTTCTAACTAATGCCAAACTTACAAAACATATCCCAGTAGTCCCCCTTAACCACCCACACACACACACAAGTTCGCAATCTGCCGGAACCTTCAGTTTGAAGCATAAACAAAAATATACATGTTATGTATGCTTGCAAAATCCTGTTAAACGCCGCTTGTTTATAAGGAGGTATTTGCATAGTCAGTCATATGGGCATCTCAAATACAATGAGTTCAAACGTACATTTTCAATTAAAAAAAAATATAGAATGGCGACACCACAAACAGGTTACTGTTAGTGTTAGTTGGTTTTTTTGTGTCACAAAAGCTGTTCCCTGAAAATGTCAAAGATCAGAGAAATTGATAAATATCTGCGAAGAACGTTCAGGGATGGAAAGCAAAAGCCAATCAGAAACACGGCATCCATCTGACACATCAAGGCGGGATAGCTTCTGTGTGAAAAGGATAACACCTCTGCAAAACTCCAAGCAGCACATCATCTCAAAAGTTCTGCAATTCCAGGAAGGGTTATCAATTCTGCAAGTGATGTGCCATTCATGTCTTCTTTTTAATTTTAGTTACAAATGTCAACATTCAGAAGGGGTTTAGGAACCAAGATTTCACTCCAGATCATATTCAGACCTGTTTACCCTAAACCCGAGGCAAGGGTACTTTCCCAAGTTGAGTGTATTTTTCGAAAAGTTGGTGTACTTTGCCAGCAAAGCCATGTGGGCTAGGGAAAATGTACGCGTGGGTGCAAACGTGTTTGTGTAAGAATAGCATGTCTTGTGTACACCTTCAGAATTTAACTCCTTCCAATACAACAAGGATAAAACAATTTTATTTACCTGTCAGTTTATAGCATTATAACCAGTGTCTTCCAAACAGATTGATAATGAAAAGATGAAGTTCGTGAAATAACATCTGCGGTTGACAGTGGCAAGTTCATTTTTACAATCATCTCAGCCGGAAAACATTGCTTCAACACGGACTACAGCCTTTTCTTCTGGCAGGATTTGCTTTGCGGGAATGAACTTCATAATTCCTTGGCAGCTTTCAGCGGATTTCTTTGCAGCAACCTTGTCCGGGTGAGTTTTGGAACTGCAGTGTCGTTCGATGTCATATTTCCCAGCATGGACAACGGAGAAATCTGATTTACAATACTTGCAGTGTGCATGACTTTTTCCCATAGTAGACTCCACAATTCCTGGCTCTTTCTTATATTTCTCCAAGAAAATCTGCTGCTTCTGCTGTTTAGATTTGGTACAGTCATCCGAAACTGGCACATTTTTCCGCTTCATTTTGCCACGATTGTCCAGACGATCGCACGTGCCAACAACTGAACAAGGTTTCCACAGCTGAAGACTCGCTGTCATGGTTATCTCCCTTCGACCGAAACCTGTATCAGTTGTACCATCCCGTAATCAGCACACCAACACTGGAAAACGTATTCTAGACTTTTTCTTAGACGTATTTTGTGCGTGTGTCGCGTATTTGCGCACCGATAATAATTTGGCGTACAAAATACGCCCAAATCGTACTGGTAAACAGGTCTGCATATTGCCTTGGCAAACAAATTAAATGAGCACATATTACAAACTTTGGGGGAGGAAAAATCAAGTAAAACTATTGTTTTCATTCTTGTCAACAGAATACCCATCTATTGTAAAACGTGCATTAACAGCCAGGAACTCAAGTCATTAGAATTTCTTGTATACTCCTATACTTAATAACTGCTCAAATTCTTAAATCCTAATTACCTGAATATGGCCGGCATGCAGTCATATATGCAAGGCAAAAAATAGTTAATATTGTAATATTACACACGCAAGTTTGCCTGCCTATGAGTCTCCTTTTTTCCTCTAGATGTAAAACATGGAAAATTAATTAATCTGGCAACACACTGTCCTTGCAAATAAGAGAGAAGTCATTAATTAGTACACAACAGAGCTTCAACAGTGCCCATTTCCTGTTATTCAAGGAATTAATGGACGGTGTAAGTTCACACACAGGCCCCCTACACTACTACCGATGGTACCCTGCCTTTTTCTGCTAAAAAAAACCCTTGTTCATTCATACTTTACATTAAAGTATTCTACTTTGAAGTACATATCAAAGTGAAGATCAGAAATGATTTAAATGTCAGATCTCTAACATAAACTTTGGCGGACCAGATGTATACATCTCTCCAAAAATAATAAAAAAGAGAAACTGGTGATATATACCTGCCAATTAAAATGAATTAGGGAGTATAGACTACTCCAATACATTTAAACTGGCTCTTTACATCTTCAAGAAATTACATCTGCAGAAATTGTTTCTTTGCATTTCAACAACACACGAAAGAGAATTTATGAGAATGAAAGTCGCCATTACCTTCTACTTCAAACCATATTTTCTATACTAACAACTACCACACATATTTGAAAAAACCTCAGAAGAATTCTTATGTGCCACACCCAAACTTTCGTGGGTTTTTTTGCGGATGAGATGCATGTCTAATGTCCAGAAAAGAATAGAAAAAAGGCAGTAGTGATTGAAACATTTCTTTCAGAATTTTTTAAATTTTTTATAACAGATCAATTAGTGTAACACAAAGAAAACTCTATCATCTGTCAAACTGTTAGCAGAGATTATGCTTTCAAGTTATAACGATCAGCACAGCTGCCAGTTCTGTTAAAGTCCGACCATACAATAACTTTTATTACAGTGATCAAGCTACTCAGACACTACAGATGGATGAAAGTCATAAAGCAGGCACCAATGTTTGAAATGGAAATGACAGATTACTTTTCTTCATTCTTAAGGTCAAGTGTCTGCTAGTTTTTAGCCTTTAAATGTGCCAATCGGCAAACATTCCACGCGAGTTAACAAAAGCAAGAAATTCATGGTTAGTCCAGGAAGGAGTCTACTGCACACGATTGATGTTTTGGTAAATTTTAACAAACAAAAAAAGTTGAGTAAACAGATGTGTAGTTGAGGGACGTGCAGCAACAAATTTGCCTTACTAATCTCATTATTTGTGCGACTGAGTCTCTTGAGCGCTGCATCACCTTGAAAAGCAACATAAAATTTAAAAATGGTTTAAAAACCAAACAAGCCAAGAGGGCATGCTCTACCCGAGGTGCGCACAGGTATGGATGGATGAAAAAGTCACTGGAGTCAGAAATAGGGAGAGAGACAGAGAAAGACAGATATAAATGAATGACACTCACATGAATGAATTTGCAGACTACTTTTCATTATTCACACTGCAGGGGCAGGCATGAGACTTCCTCTAACTGGGCCAAAGCTCATTTTTCCATTTAATCATAATAAACAAAATTACTAAAGAGCAGTACCCCTGCAACAGTCACTGATCAGTTAAAATTTTCAGAATTTGGATGAGAATAGCAGAATATGTCCGACAGTCACTAATAAGTTACATTTTTTAGAATAAATTTATATGAGAAATCTCATGCCTAAAGGGTAGCAAGGGACATCTTGTTCTTGACATCAAACAACAAGGCAGGGTATGGGTTGTTTACTTCTAATTTCTAAAGCAGCCAAGGGGAAAAGTTTTAGAACGCATTTCCCTGTTCTCACGTCAAACTTTTAATTTCACACATGTGCTGGCCAGAGGCCAACAGATCCGCAGCATGACCAAACTTTGCATGTTCGCTTAACTACTCTATTAGATTTAGAACATTTGCCTTCAAAATGAATTTCTGGAGAAAACGAAAGAAAAAGAAATCAATGATAAATTCCTCAGTAAATCATTGTGTGATGTCAATAACTGGTAACACGCACACGTCAAACACAAAGTGTCTGCTGATTTTTCTTCTACTGCTGGCAAGTATGAATACACGTACATGTACTGATTTCACTTCTAGATAACAATAAGCTTGGTATAGATATGTAACAATCTTTTCAAACAGTTAACATAATGCAAAAAAGAAAAACATGTCTAGAGGTACATCTACAGCATTTTGTTTTTTCCTGAAATACATTGGTGCCTACCTATAAATTAACATCCACATTTAAAAAACAAAAACAAAAAACACCCAGTTGAAACGCTGGTGTTATATAAAATGCAATTGATCATGATTAGCGTCAAACCCCTACAGTACACTGGCACGGGTTAGGCAAGGTCAAGTCAGTAATGGCTGAAAAACGAAAGGGAGGCCAAACACTGAAAGAAAAGAAAATCTCTCACATGAGAAAAATGACAATAATGGTGCAGCTTCCGAGACTGTTTAGAACAAGTGTCGCCTTCCCTGTGCGCAAGTACACATACATTTAAAACTGAATTTTTCGCTGATCGACATGTGAGGACAAATGTACAGTTCAAAACCAGTACAGGATACCCAGAATCCTTTAATGTATAAAGTGCAACTGCACGTTATTGTTTTCTTCTGGAAAGCAAATCATTCAAACATGAGCATCAGTTTTCTGCTTCCGCTCTTGTTAAAAGCTCCTCTAATTTTTAAGCCAGAATTGACATCCCCCTCCCCTCATCCATCTTGATACCATTATGTTTTCCTGGCAGTGGTAGCACTGCATAGGCACAGAGGTAGCTGTATACATTTAAAACAACTAGCCTTGAATCTGCGTCTGCATATCAGGCCAGATGCATGAAAGAAGACAAAGAGAAATGACCAATAGTTGCAGAAGAACAAAATTAGAGATTTGTAATATTAGGAAGACATTTTCTATATTTTTGTGTAATCAGAAAACCAACAGATATAAATATTAATGATATAAATATTAATAAGTCCTCTCCTTCCAGCTCTCAGTGACACTGACAGAAAATCAGAGTTAGTGCAGATGTTAAAACATGTACACACTTTTATGTATTTAATGTCTTGCACATTCCCCTAGACATAAATTTGCTGTTACTGGTAGTGGTAAATTACAAATAGTAAACAACAAACATTCCTTTTACAAAACTGCATGCCAAATGCTAGTACTAGTAGTAGTAGTAGTAGTAAATCTGACCAACAGCTTACATGTAATGTTCATGTTCTACAGAAACCATTCTAGGTCTGTAATTTTTTTTTACCTTGGCTTTACAACAGCTTACATGTTCATGTTCTAAGGCAACCATTCTAGTTCTGAAACTTCTGACCACCTTTACAGCAGCTTACATGTTCATGTTCTACGGAAACCATTCTAGGTCTGAAACTTTTGACTGGCTTTACTTTACAGCAGCTTACATTTTCATGTTCTAAGGCAACCATTCTAGGTCTGAAACTTTTGACTATGGCTTAACAACAGCTTACATTATCATGTTCTAAGGCAACCATTCTAGGTCTGTAATTTTTGACTATGGCTTTACATGTACAACAGCTTACATGTTCCATGTTCTAAGGCAACCATTCTAGGTCTGAAACTTTTGACTATGGCTTTACAATAGCTTACATTATCATGTTCTAAGGCAACCATTCTAGGTCTGTAATTTTTGATTATGGCTTTACATGTACAACAGCTTACATGTTCCATGTTCTAAGGCAACCATTCTAGGTCTAAAACTTTTGACTATGGCTTTACAACAGCTTACATTTTCAGGCAACCATTCTAGGACTGAAACTTTTGACCACGGCTTTACATACATCATCTTTCTTACTCAAACATTCTGCTAAAAAGGTATGAATGCACAGTGCAACTCAGTCTGAACGTGAAAAGCTATTGAATAACACCAACTTTTGTCAAAACTCAAAACACATGTTAAAGGGGCTGATTACGGGGGCTGATTACGGGCCCTGATTTTCTGAAACTTGACTACAGAAAGACAATAGATCAACACTGTACTGGACATGGTTTCAAATCGTACAACAATTCTCCTTAAAAAAAATTACTGGAACCAAATAAACTAATACAAACAGTGTCTACAGAACAGAACGGGTGTGAGAGTAACTAGCAAACTTACACAGGGTAGCTATCTACTGCTCACAACTGCATTGCATTCATCATGCATCAGGAATAGTTTCTCCTCATTCTAACACGAGACATTGTGAGGACAGTGTTGACGACGAAAACGCCTGACTATAAACCAGTTGTAAAATCTACACAGTTGGTTGACTCCATGGAAAGTACTGCTATGGTGAGACTAGACAAATGTGGGTTTCGATCTTCCGCGTATGTGTTCCAAGTGATACTGACAAACCCAGTCTTACATGACATGGGAATGGAGACGGGAATGGGATAGTATACAGGTAGGGAGGTAAATCTGGAATCGGATAGAACACGGTGTTGGCAACTACAACAGACAGAAAAATAGGTTCTCAGGTAGTCTCGGTGTTTAAGGACTAATATGCAATGCACAATATTTTTCAGCTGTGAAGCTATCATACCTTCTGCTGCTCCAGACAAAAAAAGGGATATGCGTTGAAATCATGACAAAGATTATTACCGTGATCATAATTTGAGCCATAAAATGATAATCCATCTGTAATATCAAAAACACATCCACTTGTACCACCCCATCCAATTCCCACCTATTTGCACACAATTGAAATGGTTTTATCACCCCTAAAAACATTTCTTATTCATAATTAAAACAGCAGCAACAACATGGATTCCTTCTCAAGATGCTTTGAAGTCCAAACAAAGGAAAAGCCTTAAACCTGTGTGAATTCATGTACAAAGCATGAAAATTACATATGATATGGGTAGTTGCTCAAAACAAGTCATAAACTCATAGCACACGCATGTGCGCAAGACTAAAAACAACACAGCAAGTCAGTAATCAACGTCCACTTTTCACAAAGCTACAATTAGAATACCAACAAATTTAATGTAATGCAAATGCAAAATTCATTGAGATAATCAAGGAATATCAATATGCCCCAACATGTCCCCCTATCTTCTTTCTTCATAAATGTGTAGGTAAGATAAGTAAGAGTTACAAATAGAAAACAGGAAAGAGTCAAGAACAGAATAATGATGATGTAAGAAGAACAGAGGACAATACTGGAAAGGGACTACAAAATTATCACTAAGGACAAAAAAACATTTGTTTCCGATGACATGATCAACAAAATTAGGGTCGGAAGATGGGTAACCAAAGGGGGTTCTCCCCCTTTTTTCTTAATTAAAAGTTAATTTTAAAAACCAAGTTCCTTCAAGAGAGGAGGAATAGGGTCAGTCAGGGAACCAAACACTGATTTTTTTTAAAAGCCTAAGCAGGAAGTATGACTGATTTCCAGTCAATCTGCCTGAACTTAAAAAATAGTTAATGTTTTTTGCAAATGCTGTCGTGGTGACTGAAAGTCGACGAGTTCTTTTCTTCTTTACTTAATATTCACTCAGAGGAGTACATCAATTGACGACTTCAATATTACCAATGCACATTATAGCCAATTGTCTTAATAATAATATGGAAATCAGGATGAAAGGGAAGGAGTAGGGGGTGGGGGGGGGGGGGGGGGGGGGTGGGGGGTGGGTGTACTCCAGTATCAACTGATGGCAAATCTACAACACTCACAACACTAAAGTTTCTACAGGACTAATATGCAATGCACAATATTGCATAGCTGTAAATCTAGCATACCTTCAGCAGCTTCAGACAAAAGGGGGATATTTGTTCAAATCATTATAAAGATTATTACCGTGATCATCATTTGAGCCATACAATAAGCCACCTGTAATAGTAAAAACACACCTGACAGAGTGCCGAACAGGTTGTTACTGATGCGAGGATTTTCTGTGTTGATTTTTGATCTTAAACTAAAGTGCTTTTCTACGAAGAGCTCTCATACTGCCAAAATACTTTAATGAAATTAGAACCGCTCTAAATATTCAAAGTAGTATTGACGCATTCACATATATTTTACCATTTGCAGAATGAAAAACGAGATCACTAAATGATTTCATCTGGCTCTTTTAGTCTTTATGTACAGGCATGTGTTGTTAGCGCATTCAGTTAATCTAGATAGCCATCACAGCTACACAGACAAGTCCTGAAGCTCACATTCACAAAGAAAAGGTTACTGGTGTAAGTGTAAATATACTTGAGGAAGATCTCCCCCCCCCCCCCCCCCCTAAAACAAGTTTAAAAGCAGTTTCCCAAAACCACTTGCTCTGTGAATCAGATTTATCTTTTGTACAATTGACAAAATGCACAAACTACATCTTTGCTCCCCAACCTCTCTCCAACCTCAAGTTACTGTTACTGTTAGCACGTTTAATTAAAATCATTATTGTGAGAAGATCCGAGTAGAAGTAAACATTCTTGTGAGCATACATTTTAGTGAGGCTTCCAATCATGAAGGTGACACTATCAATATCCACAGTAAGAAAGTCAACAACACTACCAACCCACACTGCAGCATATCTGGCTCTTTGTGTTGGATTATAGATACGCAGCCAAGACAACATCACAACAGTTAAGAGGTCAAGGATCTAAGTATCAGTCTATTAGTAGTAGAACTGTTCTAAAGGAAAAATAAATAGCATCAATACCTTCAGCAGCTTGGTTGAGAAAAATAGGCAAAACATTAGTCAATTTTGTGCCTCGCAAGGTACACAACAAAAACAATACTCATATCCACAACACTAGTACTCTGAAACTGAAAACATGGCGGCAAAGAGAAATACAATAAAACTTTAATCAATGTTCAACGTAACATTCCTTCAAAACCATGAGAAAAAAGTAGCACTATCTGTGAGAGTACTGTAAGAGTACTGTTTAAAAATTATTAACCATCACTGAATGACAAAGCAACTAAAATGCTGCAAAGCATTTGACTGAAACCATAAATGTTTCCTATCTATTCAAAACGGTAATGCCTTCCAAAACCTACAGCATAAACAAATATAAACTGCTATCTGAATAGTACAAAAGCTACCCACATTCAATATGCAGGCAAGTGTTATTCATCAGAAAGTGAATAAAAAGTATAAAAAAAAAAGAAGAGAAGAAATCTGTTTATCCAACGCTTCTGCATTTCAAGGCAAAATCACCAGAAAATGAACAAATGCACACTTAGGTACAGAATGGTCTATCTTCTAAGAGAACTACCTTCTAAGAGAAAACTGCATAGTAGCATAAAAAAGGGAAACCATGAATGAATGTGGTTTTCTTGAGCTCATGACCATAAAACACTACCTAATAGTAATACCTTTGAATATAGCCCAGCCTGCTATTATACAAAGTCAAACAAAATAATTAATTTGAAACAAATTTAAAACAAATTTAACATAAAAAACAGTTGAGAAG
Organism: Littorina saxatilis; assembly: GCF_037325665.1. Lineage (NCBI taxonomy): Eukaryota > Metazoa > Mollusca > Gastropoda > Littorinimorpha > Littorinidae > Littorina > Littorina saxatilis. The sequence continues at coordinate 96,905,549 of NC_090246.1, forward strand.
ACATGATGAGAACTAGAAAGCTTACCTTCAAATGAATCATCACCCTCGGAGACGAGTTCATCATCAGAGCAAATGTTGAGAATGTTGACCAACATTTCCGTCACTGTGAAAAACACACAAGAAAGCATGGTCACATCAGTTCATGATACTAAACGAGTCACTGCTTTGTTTTGTGAGGGTGTTTTTTTTAAAAACAAAACTTGTCTAAACCGGTTAAAATCATTGGGTTCCCTCCAAAACCATTTGGAGTATTCATCTAATGTTTAAAGTTTGCATGCCAGTAGGGACTAATGAGTGAAAGAAAGAAAGAGACAGCTTTACAAAGAACAACTGACCTTTCTCCCCCACAAACGGCAAGGACCACGTGAAGACGTCCATGAAGTTTGGCAGCCAGTACGGATGTGGAGAGCAGTTGAACTGCCGGATGTTCATCACGTTGTTTTCATATTTCAGGATAGCAGCTGGAACACATACAACCATATAGTAGGAAAACAGAACAACAAAAGAAATACAAAACCATAGCCACAAAATTAAAATAGAAATACTTTCTTTAAGTTCTTTGTCCTACTCCAAGTCATGGTGCTTGATAGCAAATCAAAAAGTGCCAGAGAAGGGCCGACAGCAAGTGAATGAAATGAGTGTTCCAGCTTCAAACTAGATACAGGTAGTTTCCTAATGGATTTAACCTGGAACACTATATTTCTCACGCCTTGCAGTTCTTTTCCTCGAATTTTGTCCACCGGTGAACAATGGACTTACAGGCAATACCTGGAAGCTATTGGGCACCACCAGCGACACTGGCTATGTATACTGAACGGCAAAAGTTAGGGACCGCCCTTGAAAAAACCAGCTGACTTCATCTGTGCCAAACTCCTTGTTCCTAAGTTTATAAAACCAAATGGCTGTCAGGCCGTACACACCAGTGGGTGAGCAATGCTGTGTTAGCAGGAAACTTGCTCGGGATCCACGGAGGCCTGGCTAGGGCACGAGACAGAAACTGCCAAACTGCAAAAAGTGGACCATTTTTACGCTGGCGCGTGGGCAAGCCTGGGCGGGAAAGATGAAAAATTCGTTATGCACGTGCAGGGAGGATGTGTTGAGAGTGAACTGTTGTCACCAGTTAGGCTTTATAGCCCCGCGATTTTCCGCTAGCCACCATCTTCTCACTATGCCTCCCAGATGAAAGGTGACCACCTTCAACAAAGCCCGGGCCATCGGATGGCTGCAAGACGGCGTAAGCAAGCGAGAAGTGGGCAGACGACTTGGAGTGTCCCATTCTGTCGTGGTCAGGCTGCATCAGAAGTTCCAGGCCACCAACAGCGTTCTGGAGAGGCCCAGGTCAGGACGGCCTAAGAAGACAACACAGCGTGAAGATCGCTTCATCAGAAGACAAGCTCTGCAGCAGCGAGGCACCACTGCAAACATCATCAGGGGCCAGCTGAGGGTGGCAACAAACACCAACGTCAGCACGAAAACCATCCGCAAACGCCTGCACGAAGTTGGCCTGCGATCACGTCGTCCAGCTGTACGGCCACGACTGACAGCAGCTCATCGCCAGGCTCGTTTGGCGTTCTGTCACAACCATGCCAGGTGGACACGCCAGCAATGGGCCGATGTGCTGTTCAGCGATGAGTCCCGCTTTAATCTGCACCATCATGACGGTCGGGCTCGTGTGTGGAGGCGTCAGGGTGAGCGGTACAACAACGGTCTGGTGCAGGAGGGGATGGCCTTCGGCGGGGGATCCATCATGGTGTGGGGGGCCTTCAGTTTTCGACACAGAACCCCCCTCTACCACATTGTTGGCAACCTGACGGGCCAGCGCTACAGAGATGAGATTGTCGCCCCTTTGGTTCTACCCGCTCTACACCAGATTGGTGTGCAGGCTGTGTTCCAGGACGATAACGCGACACCTCACAGAGCGAGGCTGGTCAACAACTTCATCCAGCAGGCTGGTGTCACCAGGATGAACTGGCCGGCCTGCAGCCCTGATTTCAAGAGCACCTGTGGGATGAGCTGGACAGGCGAGTGAGGAACAACCACCCACCCCCAAGGAATCGGCAGCAACTGCTTCAGTTCCTGCAAATCGAATGGCAGGCCATTCCTCAGGCCTTCTGCAGGAAGCTGGTAAACTCGATGCGGAACAGGACTGCAGAAGGCATCGCAAAACGCGGCGGACACACCCATTACTGAACTGTTCGGAACTTGCAAATTTTGTTTTCGACCCCCATTACATGTTGTTTCAGAGCTTGTTGACACGTAATGCGTGAATGAAATGTCACCATATTTTGGAAAAGGATCGCAGAGATAATGAATTAAACATGTTATAAATTTGATTCAATTTTGTTTGGTGGTTTGGAAGCTGTGTTTGTTTGCGTAAGTGGTCTCTAACTTTTTCCTATGAGTATATTTGGAGCAAGAATTTCAGCTTCTACTGGTTATACCTCTTTTCTCTCAAAAGGCATCAAAACTTCAAGCACCACAAAACATAGCATTTTCAACAGTATTTGATGCGCAGAACAAGATTGCGCTAGTACTTCAGCAAAAGACATTACTCAAATTCAAGGTCAAACAAATGGGCAAGGCAACGAAAAATGATGATGCCTTACTGTTTGTTTAACTACGTTTTCAAACAAAACAAAAACTAAACGCTTGCTTACCTTTATTATTATACACATCCAAGTAGTTTGGCGCTGAAAATATCGTTATCAGCGATGGGAAACCTGTTGTCTGACTTTTTCTGTACATGCGGTATCTGTGGGGAAGAACAGTACAAATTAGTATTCAGTATCAGCCTATAACTCATGTTCCTGATTAGCATGTCTATCCTTCAGGTCGCTTTCTAACATAATTTATTTGCTGTATATATACACCTGATAAGTTATACTAAAGAACCCTGTGGTAGCGACAAATGTCAAGAGAAGTATGATCAGGATTGAAAAGCATACCCAGACTCAGAGTTCTGGAAAGTTGTTTTCAGCAGGAAATAAGAGATTTTTGCTCGTTATATGGCACTAGGGCACAAGACAGTAAAAACAAAACTAAAATGAATAAGTTAAATAAATAGCATTAGAAATTATCTTACCCAGCATCCTGTGCTTCATGCGCCCTGATTATGGACAACAGGTTGTTCTGTTGCAAGAAGTCACAACATGCTGCATAGCTGCAAAAGTAACAAAATGCAATTATTTGTTTCCAAAGTATCTCAGACAGTAATACACTCCTAGCATAAATCCAATCACTTATTACAAAAAAACGAACAACGGTGAAGAAGACTTACATTTGTCATGCATCAGAGGCTACACTGCTAAGCACAATGAAATGAAGTGTATGACCTGGGCGATCCACCCCTATAAGGCCAAGAAAAAAGTCAATGTTTCTAAAACCTCGATCAACCCATAATAATTTCCTGGACCCCAATTCGTTTGCCCGTGTTATCAGAAATAAACCCTTTTTATATATATATTTCTTTTTACGCTCATCATTATTATTTGTATTGTATCTTGTGTGCTATTTGCCTTTACAGCTTAATTTGCTTAATCTTTGACACATAAACACATATACTTGTTGAGTAACAGTCATACCTGTAAAAGTATGAGCAACCCCGAACTGTGTTGTGCGTGAAGTGTTCTGATGATTTTTCGTTTCCGAAGTCCTCCAGGGGATCTGACCATAACAAGTCACACATGGGACCAAATGCAGGAGGCTCCTTGAAGCGGTCCAACTGGAAACAAAAAATACATACAAGCATTACTGAAACAGTTCTGAAACATTTTTGGAAACCCTATTACTGTATTAGTTCTCCTTATACTGAATTTTTCAGGAAGGCAAAACGACAGTAGTGAACACACCTTTCGAACATCATCCAGGGTGTGAATTTCTGGTGAAAGCCCTCCGTGCACACACAGGAACTGCTGATTCATTAAAGCTGCGAGGGGCAGGCAGTCAAATGCATCCATGCAAGCATCATACACTCTCTCTGTGTACTTGATTTTACCTGAAAAAAGACAAAGAACATGGCACTGAAAGAAAATCTGCTTCATACTAAAAAGTTATGAAATCAACTAAACAGGCTGTCACAACACAATTGGCCAAACAGAGACAGCACTAACAACATCATGAGAAAGAGAGAGGGTAAAGATGAACTTACACTCTTGCTTGAATGTGAAGTACTCTGTTAGATGCCTACATTCATGGTTGCCTCGTAAAAGGAAGAAAGTTGTTGGATACAAGATTTTCAACGCCCACAAGTACAGGACACACTGGAAAAAGAACGAGCAGAAAATCAGGACATTTTTATAAATTAAAAGATGAGCGAGCGTCCACTGAATAATAATTCTAAACAGCCTAACAGAAACCTGTGTGGAAACAACTGCAAAGATTCAACATTGACACCAGGCAACAGTAAGTTCTATGAAATTTAACAGCAGAATAACAAATTCTTCTCAGAATGGGGGCGCCCTTCAACATAGAAATGTAGCTCACTCAAATTTTTTAACCGATTTTGCAGAATAAAGTATGTGTCATATTATTTTCTAAAAAAACAATAATTTTGCTGAGTTTGCAAGTCTACATATATAGCAACAAATTCTACTGTGAAGCAACAATTTGACTTTCTGAACATCTTTTAATGGAAGCGTGTATCTTTAGCTTTGTTTCTAAAATGGTTTTAAAAAGCTCTCATTGTAGCTAAATATAAACGTATTATCTACGATTAGCTACTTGTACTATCTAAAGCAACGCCAATAATAGCATCTTATCAGTTATAATTACGTCGTTTTTAAAACTAAGATGAACCCTGACCAATGCAGGTAAACGCTTTCGAATGCAGGTAAACCAAGTTAAGCACCGCTAAAAAGCACAACTGAGAACTCACCTCTATGCTAAAGTATCCTCTGTCTACATAGTCGCCCAAGAAGAGGTATCGTGTTGATGAAGGGGGGCCACCCACCTCAAACAGCTTCATGAGGTCATAAAACTGACCGTGGATGTCTCCACACACTGAAAAGGACAACAAGAATTCTCATAATCCCTCACTGATAAAGACAGGAAGATTTCTGAGTCATAACCTTATTTAGTCTGTCTGAAGGTTTCTAACTTCTAAGCTTACAAACAAAAATCTGACAAAAGATTTAAGGCTTTGTAGTATTTTGCACAACAACCTGAGAGTGAGAGACTGTAGATCCATTTTAGATTTTTTTTGTACATTAAAAATACTACAAATCAAGAACATTTTTTATTGCACGACACATACATTACAAGAAACATACTTTAAATTCTTCTAAAGCATTTAAGCCTAAACTCACCTGTGACAGGTGCTTCAATGTCAATCATTGTCTTTTCTTGCCGTAAGAGCGCAGCTCCTTCGTTGATGAGTCGTAAGCCTACATCCTCAGTCACCCGTCCTTCCAGGATGAAGTGCTGTTTCAGAACGTCAGGTCTTGGTTTGCCTTTGGCATCGAAAGCTTCGCTCATTGTGACCCTATGGCTGGGTGGGAACGGCACACCTAAACAACAGAACATTCATCAGAACACTGCACAGATCAGTAAATGAACGTTCACATTTCTATGTGTTTGGATAAACTTCTGTGCATTTACCATTAGACCATGCACTTGAGCATACTAGTATTACTACTTATTCTTTGGTTACAACAACAATCATGTACCGGTACATGTGCATCGTCAACTCATCAAACAGACCCGCTGAGATTTCAATGGTAAAAAGCAACCAACCATATCGTTGTATGATAACTTTTTCTTAAGCATTGGGTACGTATCTAGTGACCGGTTTAGTTTTACTTTTAGGGATCATAGATATTCTCTGTGTAGAGAATGGCTTGCAGGTGTACAATAACTATTTCACAAACTGTTTTTCTGTACCCCCTCTCAGTTAACTTGATTGGATACTTAATGCTGTAAGTTTTCTTGCAAATTTATAGAGAAAATTCATCATCTCCTTTGGAGTTCAGTTAACCGTCTTCAAGAATGTTGCCTGATAACGATCCTCTTGTACCCTGAGAATGAATTGGCTGTAAGTGCAACGAACGAAACCACTATTAAATGAGAAAGCGAACAACCTAAATCTATGCACAACTCATAAATGCAGCAAGATGACCAAATCATGCAGCTCTAACCACCACATCTGGACTCTTCTCCTACAACTAACTCCAGGGGAATCCCACCATATTGCGTTCCATTACAGGAGTACATCGCAAAATTCATGCTTGGACCCTACAAAATAAATAAAACGTAACGCATCCCATGCCGACAAAAAAAGAACTGTTTCTTATCCTTTTTCTCTCTCAATACTGGTCTATTGTTTTCGGGTTACAGCTTGTGTAGATTTTTTTTACTCGTTTATTGTTGGTGTAACACCACATGAAGAAGAACGAGACCGGTGTACCAGGACCGACCTCTTTTTTTAATTTCATGCCTAATCAAACTTGAAACTTCCAAATCGTGTATCGTTAATTTGCAGCATCACACATCAACCTCACCAGGCAAATCGATACATTTGGTGCAAACCGAAGCACGCTCTGCTCCTCAAACTGCAATGTTCTCCAGATGTTGATTTTACATTCCTTCTCACCAAAACGACCATGCACAATATGTTACTAATTATAGTAAGGAAAATCATGTTTCTCGATTAGCTTAGGGGAGAGAATTCTTTGTCAGACATGGAAAATGTGATGTTGTAACCCTAAGAAGTATTGATGTGAATTGTTGAAATGCAGCATGATTGCAGGGGGGGGGGGGGGGGGGTGCAAGTCAAGGGCAGGGTCGCGGTTGTGGCTTATATTTACATTCTAAAATTGTCTTTGCATAAACCACACACACGTGACACAGTCATAATATTTGGACTTTCATCCCAGGTTCAACCCACCTTTTGTCCTCTTAGGGCGGGAATAACAGGTGGGGGTTGGGATAGTATAAAATTTGAAGTTTGCTGTATACCCCGAACAATAAGACCAAAAAAAAAAATTGTCTGTTTCTGGTCACCCGACCGACCCTAAATTTCGGCGCCGACCCTAAACTTTTTTTTTCCAAACTCAAAAAATTTTCCCATTTGTCCAAGCTCAAGATGTAAGATGTCTCAAGTCTTCTTTTCTGTTTCATCATGGAAATATCAGACCAGGTAAACAAAGAAAAACATGTCATACTGATTGTTTGTTTGCTTAACGCCCAGCCGACCACGAAGGGCCATATCAGGGCGGTGCTGCTTTGACATATAACGTGCGCCACACACAAGACAGAAGTCGCAGCACAGGCTTCATGTCTCACCCAGTCACATTATTCTGACACCGGACCAACCAGTCCTAGCACTAACCCCATCAGGGCCTCACATCCATGAGAGGTAGTATAGGACAAATGTCCTGGCCAATGTAAACGTGATAGGACATTTGTCCTGAACAAAAACAAATCAATAGGACATTTTTTTTCCCGTAACAAAACGTAAATATAATAAAACTTGACTAGTTTCTTGGCACGAGGGTAAAAGAACAAAAATACTTTTCTTGGCAAAAAGGTAACAGAAAATATAAAATAAATTACATCGAGTCAGTGCAGTGTTTCTGTCTCTGAACTTCAACTACTGTGCTGGTTCTTTTCTTTTGCTGAAGAGCATTCGCTTCCTCGTGGATGTCCACTTTTCAACAACCTTCACCACCCACTGTGACTTGATGATCGGTAAGGGCCGATTTGCGAAAGTTCGAACAGCCAACGGTAAAAGTGTTGGATTTCCCTGTGTGCTGACATGAGGTGCAAAACATAAGTTTCCTCTCTGGGTCATGCGACACCCACGGGAATGACAGCCCAGCCCAGCTTTCTTCGGCTCCGATGTTTGACTATCGCGATCGACATTTTGTTTGTTTCATGTTTGCTTAACGCCCAGCCGACCACGAAGGGCCATATCAGGGCGGTGACATTCTCACCTGGGCGATCGGGCTCTAACTGCTCTGGGGCTGGAGGAAGCTCAGTTTCCGTGCTACTGACAGATGATGAGGGAAGGGACTTGAAGTGTAACTTCTTCTGTCCCTTTTCTGGGATCAGTTTTCGTTTATTTTCGGGGAAAGCGCGAAGGGAGGCAACTCTCAACTGGCTTCGAGCATTCCGAGTTGCGAGCCTTGGAAACTCTTTGGTACTAGAGGCACAAAGTGTCTAATTTCGTCTGCTACACATCGCTTCGCAATACATCGATAAACTTATCATTCAAACTACTGTAAATTGAGAAGTACTGACGATGTCCGGATCAAATGATAGAATAATCGGACATTGACCACTTTGTGACAAAAACAATAGGACATTTGTCCTCCTGCATGAAAAATGTATAGGACATTTGAAAAAAATATCCTCATATGTCCGATGTGGATCTGAGGCCCTGCCCCATAATGCCAGACGCCAGGCGGAGCAGCCACTAGATTGCCAATTTTAAAGTCTTAGGTATGACCCGGCCGGGGTTTGAACCCACGACCTCCCGATCACCGGGCGGACGCCTTACCACTAGGCCAACCGTGCCGGTATACTCTTTCAGTCTTTGTCACAGATTTGTAAATGTGTTGAGTGTCTTGTCTCTACGTATAGTGAATCCAGTCTCTTTGCGCGATTTGTAAGGTTAGTTTTATTGGTCTACATTTGGGGAAAAAAAAAAAAAAATCCCTACCTACCTACCCTATTTTTTTTAGCCATGTTACCAGAAACAGACAATTTTTGGGGGGGCCTAAACCAGTTTTGACATGTTATTTTGTTTGGCAATGGACCACCCACTCCCCCTCACTATACCTGAAAATGTGTATTATATTGTGGTCTGATTCTTTGGACCCCAAAGACCAAGATGTATGGTGGAAGTCAACTGCAATACTATGTTCATAATCATCTATACCCTGAGTATTACTATTGGTTGACTGCAAAGAATTATACATTAGTATGCCTTGTGAAGTTGTGTGGTCGCACTCACGTACTTACGGATTGCATTGTAGAAAAATGATTTATCCCAGCCAAGCTGGAGGTATCGCACTATACTGTAATTTAGTACTGTAATCGACTTAAGAAACGTTCATGTCGATAATGCATGATAAAGAAGGAATATTTGTGCCCCAACTCAGGCTACAGTTGGGTATGGAAGTTCACGAAAAATTGGGAACATACCAACTTAAATACAGTGGGTGCTCTCCAATTTTTCAATTTTTGATCCAACGCCACCCAGGGCCGCTTTGTTGGGGTAGAGTTTCCGAGACTACAGCAATTATGCTCGAGCAAGTAAACAACGTCACGATGTTTTTACGTCAATGCATCGTGACGCCATCCCCTCTCTGGGGCTTTTTTCTTGCGCGTTGCGTGCGTGTGTTTGCATGTTTCTGTACACACACACACACGCGTGTGAGAGAGAGAAAGAGAGCGGGAGAGAACAAGAGAGAGTGTAGCCTATATCTGAGTGTGAGTCTGTCTATAGATCTGTGAGTGTGTGCATGTGTGTGTGTATGAGAGAGAGAGAGAGAGAGAGAGTATGTGTGTGTGTGTTTATGTAACTTGTAAGGGTGTGTGGGTGTCTGTCTGACATGTGCATGTGTGCACTGTGTGCATGGATGATGTGTGTGTGTGACCGAGTGTGTGTGTGAGAGAGATTTGTCCTTCGCTAGGGGTATGTAGTGCCTTGGTGTTGCACTTCTACTTAATTTTTATTATTAACTACGTGTAATGGGAAAGTGAACAATCTACTGTATTCTACAACTACACATGATACAAAATGACAGTTCTATCTCAGAGTCTCCTGCCATCTATATCAGGCACTACCAGTATCATCCAAAGCACCCCCCCCCCCCCCCCCCCCCCCCCCCCCCCATGTGAGACGCATTTAACACTGTTCACCTAAAGTGGCCAGCTGCTCAATCAATGACAAAGACAGCTGTCAGTGTCACCCACTTCAAGTCCGTCTCCTTCAGACCCAGTTTAAAAAGGCTTTAGTTTTTTTGTAATCTTCAGTCCCTTTTCTAGTTCTACTGACAATGACATTGTATTTGTGACAACCCCCCCCTGCATAGAAAACTATCTCTAAGAAAATGGAGAGCTATTGCCAACCGAATCTATCATTGTTAAACAGTTGTATTGTTCAGTATCACCTTCCTGCTGAAATTAAAAACTAGCCTGTGTGGCCAGTCAGACCAGTACCTATGAAAACTGGGACAGGATGACAATCCCGCAGCTTTTGCAAACCTGCTCACCCACAAACTCCCCTGACAGAACTACTGGCCAGACAAGAGCACAGAATTCCATGTCACATACATACATATCCATATTGATGGAAATCTGGCACAATCATCTGACTCAGTGACTAACACAGGAGTAAGACTCTACAGTATTTTTGATGGAAACTCATCGATGATCGAGTCATCGCCCTGTGAAATTTTTCATTGTGCAAGATTCTGCCACATTGTGCGAGATTCTACCACATTGTGCAAGAGTGGCCACACGCGTAAAACATTTTTCATAATGGGGTTCATCTTGGCTCTGCACAACATACAAAATTTCACAGAATAGACAGCTATTATACAGTGTATGCATACTTATTCTTGAAGAATTAAAAAAACTAGAATGAATGATGTGGTCCAGAGTGCTTGATCATGTTCATGAAATCTGAAAAAGTTAATAAGTTAGCAAAATTGTGAGGAAGAAAACCAAATCGAAGTCTGCCATCATGTGCCTTGCTGCAGCTAACAATAGCAGAGGGTGTCACCGCTTCGCCTCTTCTGATTGTTCAAACCCTCAACACCGAATTACAATTTCGCATAAGCAATAGAACTTGCCCGAAGTCTGCGCTTTTATTGTAAGCCCACGTGCAGGGCGCTGTAAAGAGATTCATAAGCCTAACAGAAGTGTGGCCACCTGCGTAGCAAGTGTCTGCCCGCTGCTTTAGGCTTAGCAGAATCTTAGTTATCTGCATGCCAACAGGTGCTTTTAACTCGGTCTAATAATTTGGAAAATCATGTACTTAATTTGGCAAAGTCGACTACGCGACCGGCCGCACGAAGCTTTAGCACTAAGTTTTCGGTAAGTCAGATTTCAGGCTCAATTAAGGACTGCCTTTACCCGGATGAATCTATCTTCACTTTGAATGATGCAAATGTAATCCATAATTATTCTTTCTCAGCTTTGTATCTGTCTGAAAAGTCTCCATATGATTTTGCCAGAGAGAAACCAAACATTATGTATGGACATCTGTCCAAAGAGTACATTGCCTGCAAACGTACACCCCCCCCCCCCCCCCCCCCCCCCAACAAAAAAACGTTGCAGTTTCCAAAAGAACCAAAACGATCCACAACTGGCACAAGTGCGATGTTGGCCAAATAGCAATTTGTGTTTGGAAATGTAATAACGCATGCCAACAAATCAAACAAAATGATTCTCAGCAAATTAGACGAATGACGCATTAATAAGGCCATGAATTCCAAACACTGCAGGAGAGGTCCGCAAAATCTAGGTCGAACCTGCAAGCAGAATGCTTCACAGCTGCAGTCATATCTCCAAGTATGGTGGCTGCTAACACAACAAGCCCAACCCTCTTAGAATGTACATTAGCTAAGGAGATCATTTTTGTGCATTCTACACGAAAATAAGAACAGAAAAGATATTACAGACACCACAAACACGATGCAATCTATAATCAAAGTGAAAATAGAAAAGGAATCGGCGGTGAAATTAGCTTGCCGACAGGGTTGTTTCGAATGTAAACAGAGGCATCCTTGGATATTGGTGCGAGTCTCTAGAGCTCAGAATACAATAAAATCGCGAATGGAACATCGAAACAGAAAGAATAGATTCTAAAAACATCTACAAGTCAGCCAGAACTGCAATCGCTAAAATACAGGAGACATAGAGGGCTGTGTACGGTGCGATCGATGCTAATGTTAATGGCCGATATGGCGGTTGAAAGATGGCTTCGAGCCCCCTTCAAGGATGCTTTACTTACTTTTGATGACCCTTTCGGTCGTTGAGAGTTTATTATCCGTGGTGGCCATCTTCATTTACGTGCTCATGAAATATCAAAAGCAGTGCCGTCGATGGCACGGAATTAGCACGATTTTCCTTCGATCACCCCCTACTTATCTCCCTGGCACAGCTTCAAGATGGCGATCACAACACAACATTTGCATAGAGTTAACGTTTACTGCGCACCGTTTTGCGCAACTTTCTATTGCCGTGGGATTCACACAAGCCAGCCGTCAATCGAGCTGCACAGGCAAGTCGCTGACTCAGTAAAGCCTAGACATCCAGAAAAGATTATGTTTCAGGTCTCTAATGCAACTTTTCCTTCCTAAACAAGATGCCGGATGTACAGCTGAAGAAAAATCACTGAGCGAGTTGGGCGGACAGAACCAGCGCACACCCAGTGACCAACCAGCCACTTGTTTGGCGGAACTGTGTTTCTCAGCGAACACTGACAGTGTCTGTGAAAAGTACCAAAAAAAAGATAATTAAACCGTTCAATGATAAATGTAGAAACTGCCGGCAAACTGGAAAACATTAAATAACTGGACTACATTTATCAATGAGGTCAGGGGGAAATAGTTCACTCGGTGGTCGCGGCCCTTCCCCTCGAACTTGAACAGACACGGCCGTGTCAGTACACAGTATGGATCAGTGTCTCAGTGTGTGTATGTGTGTGTGTGTGTGTGTGTGGGGGGGGGGGGGGGGGGGGGGGGGGGGGGGGGGGGCGAGGGGATTGAAGGAAACAAAAAGTAAACAGAAAAAGAGAGAGCTGAACTGAAGTGACTTTCAGTTGATCATTTTGCCGCTTCGTCCATATCCGGTAGGCCGGTACTGATCAACCGGGGACAAGTCATTCACACAGGCTTTTACTTGACAGAGAGCCATTTGCCATTAATTTCTGTCTAAAGTGTTCTAAAGGAAATGACACTCACTTTACACTTTAAAAATACTGTCTGTATTCTCAGTCAGTCCTCATTTTCTTAACTTTCTTTCTGTGTCTACTCTTCTTGTTAGCTTATTGTCTTTGCCAGTTTTTGCTGATGAGTGACGAAAGTCAGTCGAAACTACTAGTTCGTGTTTATGTGTTTATGTTGCTGTTTTCTGGGGAGTACATAGAGAATAGGCCTACTACATGGCTTGTTGTGTCGTGCCAGATTTACACGAGTTGTTTTTTTACATTTAGTCAAGTTTTGACTAAATGTTTTAACGTAGAGGGGGGAATCGAGACGAGGGTTGTGGTGTATGTGTGTGTGTGTGTGTGTGTGTGTGTAGAGCGATTCAGACCAAACTACTGGACCGATCTTTATGAAATTTGACATGAGAGTTCATGGGAATGATATCCCCGGACGTCTTTTCTTTTTTTCGATAAATACCTTTGATGACGTCATATCCGGCTTTTTAAAAAAAGTTGAGGCGGCACTGTCACACCCTCATTTTTCAATCAAATTGATTTAAATTTTGGCCCAGCAATTTTCGACGAAGGCCGGTGTTCGGTATTGCATTTCAGCTTGGTGGCTTAAAAATTAATTAATGACTTTGGTCATTAAAAATCTGAAAATTGTAAAAAAAAGAAAAAATTTATAAAACGATCCAAATCTACCTTCTTCTTATTCTTCATCATTTTCTGATTCCAAAAACATATAAATATAATATATTTGGATTAAAAACAAGCTCTGAAAATTAAAAATATAAAAATTATTATTAAAATTAAATTTCCGAACTCGTTTTAAAAACTATTTCATCTTATTCCTTGTCGGTTCCTGATTCCAAAAACATATAGATATGATATGTTTGGATTAAAAACACGCTCAGAAAGTTAAAACGAAGAGAGGTAAGCCTACAGTAAAGCGTGCTATGAAGCACAGCGCAACCGAGCCAAACAGGCTCGTCACTTTCACTGCCTTTTGCACTAGCGGCGGACTACGTTCAGTTTCATTCTGTGAGTTCCACAGCTTGACTAAATGTAGTAATTTCGCCTTACGCGACTTGTTTAAATATTGAACCGTGCCAGCGAAACTGAGCGAGCTGTTCACTATTTGAAAAAGCAACGTGATTGTAAATCTGGTACGACAACTTGAAGCAAGCCATGTAGTATTCTGTTTATCCCACATACTGTACTTACGTGTATTTTACTCAAAACGTCCGCAGTCGAGGCGGCGAAATTCAAGACGCTTCTCAGTTATGGAACCTCGATCTCTTCCAAAGCCTCGTGCAATCTCTTACGTCAAAGCAAAGGAACGTCACTCTGGAAAGTGTAGCGTGACGTGTTAGTTCTAAAAAGTCATCGAGGGGAATTAGCGAGCGCATTTTTTTCTTCCGTAATGACGTTTGTCTCGGTGACTTTGGCATCACTGATAAGCAGTGGCAAAACGGGAACGTCCCACTAGTCCGAGGGTTCACTAGTCCGAGGGTTCACTAGTCCGAGGGTTTACTATAGACGCTTGATTTTCCAGTTCGTCCCACTAGTCCGAGGGCCGTTCACTAGTCCGAGGGTTCACTATAGACGCTTGATTTTTCAGTTATTATACCGCCCCTTAAAAGGCGGTATATAGGTTTCACTGTGTCTGTCTGTCTCTGTGTGTGTGTGTGTGTGTCTGTCTGTCCGCAAATAGATATCCGATGTTTGAGAACCGATTTCAATGAAATTATGTGTGAGGCTGTAGTACAACCCAGGCTCGACCCTCTCCATAATTCAAGTCGGTGGCGGATAACTAATTGACCCTCACGGGCAAAAGG
>NC_090246.1:96922763-96925769 GCF_037325665.1 Littorina saxatilis
TTTCGTTTACAATTATTCTCTGTATATGTTCCAAGGACAGGTTGGAAGATTAGGCTAAGCCTAAAACCTTTATCCTTATGTAATAAAGTTCTGAGTTCTGAGTTCTGAGTTCTCTCTCTCTCTCTCTCTCTCTCTCTCTCTCTCTCTCTCTCTCTGTATGTATGTCTTTGTCTGTGTCTCCCTCTGAGTCTCTCCGCTTCTGTCTTTCTATGTCTGTCTCTGCCCCCCCCCCCCCCCCCCCCCCGGCTTAAGCATGTACCTCCCAAACGCTTTTTTTTATGATGAAAAAGTATGAGTCCTTACAGTCTCAATTCTTCTTCATTGCCTATACAGCTTGCTGTCGAATTTACCTTTTTCGTTCAAGGAGAGGCTTCCTTTCCCTCCAGAAACCTCAAAAACCGTTCAGCTTCAAGGGGGCTTTGCCCCCTTGCAACCCCCACCAAGGGGGCTTTGCCCCCTGGACCCCCACCAAGGGGCTACGCCCCCTGGAGCCCCATCTGTAACCCCCCCACCCCCACCACCAGTACTTACCTAGTCCGGCCCTGGTGTGTGTGTGTCTCTCTCTCTCGCTCTCGCTCTCTCTCTCTCTCTCTCTCTCTCTCTCTCTCTCTCTCTCTCTCTCTCTCTTTCATCCGACTCCTGGTACACAGGTCAAAGCAGAGGTTAACTTGAGTGCACGTGTACCCAGCAGGAGGGGGGTGATTCGGGTCAGAAGTGGGGTAAGCACTTTGGTCTTCAGTCTTTGGGTTATAGCTTTCAGTGGAGAAGATGCCAACATGAAATTGCACTATGCTCTACTATTTATTGTCCTTGTCTATCGGACACGAAGAAGGGAAGCTACAATCGCCCCAGGCCATATATACTCTTTGTTTCCTGAGCCTGGACCATTGAGACGGTTACCTCATAGATCTTTTCATTCTTCAGTTTGTCGGTGTCAAAAGTTATACCCCCATTCCACACAACCGTTCTTTGTCCCGTTCCCGTACCAACCAAGGACTGCTGCCACAACAATGGAACGCTGCGCAAACGGCCGTTTTTTGGCATCTTTCAGCAGCGTCTGACCATCGTGGCAGCCGTCCTTGGTCGGTAAGGGAACGGGACCTAGAACTGTGACGGCTGTGTGGAATGCGGGTATGACAACTCAGTCTGTGAGAGCGCTACCGGCGTTGCGTTACCGTTGTTTTAAGTTCCTTTAACGATCCAAGCGTTTCGTTACCGATGGGTTGAGGTTCCATTACCGTTCATTCTGATCGGGAGGGGAACGGCTAAAAATTTGAACATGCAGCCCAAACTCAGCCGTCCCTACCGACCCTACCGTTCAAAGCAGTTCCGTTAACGATCAGTTACGTTCATTGCGGTTCTGTCCCGAGCCCTCCCGTGCCCGCACCGTTCCTTGGTCGGTACGGGAACGGGACCTAGAACGGTTGTGTGGAAAGGGGGTATAAGACTCGACCACTTGGCTTATGGCGGAGACAGCTGGAAGATCTCTGGATATAATTGAAGAGGAGTAGTCTTCCTTTTAGAAATTGTGTACTCTGCCTTGCAGATTAGAAATTTGTGCTGTCGGGGCTGGGTAAAGGGAGTGGAGGGTAAGGGGGTGGGGGGTGGGTAAGCGAGGGGTAAGAGAGACGAAAGAGAAAACTGGACAGGTAAAAGTCACTGCCTGAAGTATTCAATAAAGCCACACACAAAAAAAGAAATTACCACATCTGCAGGTTTTCAATTCATATTTTTGCAAAGTACACTCTTCAAAAAAAGTTAAGGATCGGTTGAAAAAACGGATCTAATTATAAAAAATTGCCAAAAAATTAAACATCGACATAATAATTAAAAGATTAATGTGTTTGAATTAACAATGAACAATGAGTTTTGAGCTCGAATTTTGTTTGGCAGGCAGAGTTATTTCCCTTTGTGGGACTTCTCAAAAGCTTCTGCATTTTGGAAGAAAAAGGGTGTTTTTTATAGCCCCATGAAATTTGCGAAACGCATGCCAGGGCAAAAGGTTGTG
This sequence comes from Littorina saxatilis, assembly GCF_037325665.1. Lineage (NCBI taxonomy): Eukaryota > Metazoa > Mollusca > Gastropoda > Littorinimorpha > Littorinidae > Littorina > Littorina saxatilis. The sequence goes on from NC_090246.1 coordinate 96,924,772, forward strand.
ATGCACGTGCTACAACAGGGTCCTGGCTATGAACATCGCTCACCAGCTTGTGTTTAAAGGTTGACACGCTGATACAATTATGCACAGTAGCAACATGCCCCCACGAAGAAAACTGAGCGATTTGGATAGAGGAAGGGCAATAGGATGGCTACAAGACGGTGTTGCAGCCAGGCAAGTGGCCCAGAGGCTTGCAGTGGCTTCCTCTGTCATCATCATACTAAAACAGAGATTCCACGCAACTGGAAGAGTGCAGGAGCGACAACGTTCTGGTCGGCCCAGAGTCACCACACAAAGAGAGGATCGCTTCATTCAGAGTCAGGCCATGTAACAAAGAATTGCTACGGCAAACAACATTAGGCAACGCCTATAAGCTACCACCAACACTGTTGTTAGTGGTCAGACGATCCGAAACCGCTTACACAACTTTGGCTTGCGTGCAAGGCGTCCAGTCCGAGGAACAACCCTGACTGCTAATCACCGAGCAGCTCGCCGAGCCTGGTGCACTCAACATGTGAGGTGGCAACGTCAGCAGTGGGCTCAGGTGTTGTTTACAGATGAGTCCCGCTTTTGCTTGGAACCTGCTGATGGTCGCATCCGAGTGTGGAGGCGTCGCGGAGAGCGCTTCGCAGAAGGCGCTGTTCTGGAACGACAGGGTTTTGGCGGAGGCTCTGTGATGGTCTGGGGAGGGATCAGCACACGTGTCTAAGGACACCTCTGTACCATGTAGTGGGCAACTTGACCGGTGTCCGCTACCAAAATGAGATCCTGCAACCCCTGGTCGTTCCAGCCCTCCAAGCGATCGGCCCTCGTGCGATTCTTCAGGATGACAACGCACCTCCCCATCGCTCTGCAGCTGTAAACACCTTCATCCAGCAGGCCAGGGTCAACAGGATGCTGTGGCCAGCCAACAGCCCGGACCTGAACCCCATAGAGCACATGTGGGACGAGCTTTGTCGTCGGGAACAGCAACATCACCCTCCTCCTGTCAATCTGGGTCA
>NC_090246.1:96925969-97008469 GCF_037325665.1 Littorina saxatilis
ATAGAGCACATGTGGGACGAGCTTTGTCGTCGGGTACAGCAACATCACCCTCCTCCTGCCAATCTGGGTCAACTGGTGCAATGGCTCCAGCAGGAGTGGAATGGAGTTCCCAGAGCATTCATATGCAACCTGATCCACTCCATGCGCCAACGATGTGTTGAATGCCTGGCAAACAACGGAGGGCACACGCGTTTTTGACACTGATTCACATTGTTGTGAATTCCATTTTCGATGGTTGTCACGTTTGACACACTCTAGCTAAATTGTCGCTGCCGCGTTCGATCTTTGCTTTGTTTGTCATTACTCCTTGGTTGTTCAATTATATAATTTTACAAAAAAATGAAAGAATTCTGTCTTGTCTGTTTTGTGTGGCGTGCTTGTAAAAAAGTGATCCTTAACTTTTTTTGAAGAGTGTATCTGCACAAGCATGTGTGCCTCTGTAAGTATGTTCGTGGCTGCTTTCATGGGGTGCCTGTATCCTCAGGAATTTGAGGATTTCTTTTATCTCTCTTTTTCTGACACCGTTGATTTAACGTCATTTTTACAGGACATGTTTTTTCCTTTCAGTTATAAGTTGTAGTAGTTTGACCTTATTGTTTTAGGACAAGTAGCGCTCGTTCACCAGTAGCAAAGACTCACTCAGTCCGTCAGTGTGCCTGAGTGTGTGTGATGGGGGGGGGGGATCTCCCGTGACCGGTCACCTGCAATGTACGGACAGGTTTGCACCGGCCCAAGGGTGTCCGTTCATGAGAGGGACTGCTGTAACAGCAAAACTAGTGTGAAGCATAAGTAATCAATTTATCCACTTGACTATATTCACAACAGGGACCTATCACTCTTCTTTGCATGTTTTTATGCCTACGGATTTTCAAATACTCTGCAACACATGTAACCCAAATTCAACATGTGCTCGTACAATACCGCTTCTTTTATGAAAACATTGCTTCGGCCATGTTGATTTTAATCAACCAATTTTCTTGTTAAGCTTACTACTGACACGAGAGGTACTCCACGGAAAAATTCGGAGCAATTTTGAGAATTCGTTCAGAAGTGATCACAAGTTAGTGTATTTGATCAAACCATTTACTGTAGTAGATAGGCAGTTTTCTCTTGCACTTTGTTCTTTGGCGGTGTTTGGTTTTGGTTCTTTCCATTGAGTCTGTGCAATCGTTTATTTCTGATTTTGGCCGACTGATCTGATGACCCCTCAGCAATTTTATTTTATTATACGTATAATATAAATGATAAGCAACACTGTCTCTTTGTTTTGTACTCATAATAAATAACTGCCTTTTTTTCCTATTTAAAAAAAAATACTTTGACAACTCATGATTTATTCCATGAACCGAAAGTTCAAGCTGGCGCCATCACCAACCTGTGCCTGCGGTCAAGAAGACCAAACAGCGGAACACATCTTACAGCGATGTCCCTTAATTACTAGATGAGGAACGGAAAGAAGTGTGGCCGTCACCAACTCCCTTGCAGACCAAACTATATGGCAGTCGACAGGAGTTGGAGAAAACGACAACATTTATCACCGGTGCTGGACTGATCGTGTAACCTCTGCGAACGCCAAGAAGAAGAAGAAGAAGATGATTTATTCCTCAGAGTAATGTTCTTCTTCCGCACACTCACCCTGGGCTTTTTTCTTTCTTTCTTTGTTTTCTCATTTCTGTCTTTTTGTTTATTTGTTTGTTTGTTTGTTTGTTTGCACGGACACACCCGCGCACGCACGCACGCCGGGACGCACGCACGCAAGCACGCACGCACGTACGTCGGTACGCACGCACACTCACACGCACACGCGAAAAACAGTCTGGAAAAATTTTCCAGGACAAAGACCCCGAAGAACAGCAAACGAAGGCTACACACGCTTATACGTACGTACCGCTATCAAGTTATTCGATTCGTAGATATTTATGTACGGGTGAAAAAAAAAGAAAGGTAAAGGTACGAACGCCATTCAATTCGTAGACTTTTTCCGCCCACGCATAAATCAATGATGCGATACAAGTTGAGAAAGACGGTTTGCGTGACACGTTTCCAGGTTTTTCTTTTTTCAAACGTTCAAAACTTCGAATTGTACTGATCTTGTCTTGATGAAAAAAGAATTCTTTTATTATTTAAGAATGTTTGTGTAACAAGCTGTCAATTTATTATTTAAATTTTAAGGGTTAGGGTTAGTTCTAGCGCCAAAATGAGGCGCCTGATTTGCCGATCAGACGGTCCACAAAAAATAAATTCTTTGAAAATTGCTCGCTCTTTACGTAGGGCACCTAGGATGCTAGGGAGGCTTACTGTGCCTTTAAAAATTATACAGATTAGAACAGACTTGAAATGCGAGTTTCTCTCAAAACGTGATATTTGGACCTAATGTTCTTTGTCTTATCGGGACTCAGTGCAACCGGCCATACCCATCTTGGTCGGCCTTTCGCTTTGACCTTCCACACGTTGCCGCGGCATTATTGCTTCGATGTTTACCTCTCTCAGCCTGTCTGAATCAGTCTGTCTGTCTGTCTGTCTGTCTCTCTCTTTCTCTCTTGTGCACGCGCGCTCTCCTGCGCGCTCTCTCTCTCTCTCTCTCTCTCTCTCTCTCTCTCTCTCTCTCTCTCTCTCTCTCTCTCTATCAGATTTAAATCAGTGGTGCGTGGGGGTTGTACCGTTCATATCTCTCTCTCTTGAGAGAGATTTAAAAAGCAAACCATTCTTTGCTTCGTCCTTTTCAAAGAAACTAATGAATATTTGCCCAGCTAAGTTAATTGTTGTCAGAAGAGAGCAATAGAAGACCATAACTTCAAAGGCAGTCTAGAAGAATGGGTGTTTGTGTGTCCATGATACAGGGAGTCATTATAGAAGAAGGCACCAAAGGGACAAAAGTGGGCTGGTAGTAATTATATTGACAGTGTGCTCAGTTTCGAGGAGTGTACCAGGAATGAGAAAGGCGAGTCTCCTTTGTCCGTCAGTGTCAGCTTCGCCACTTTACTTTAAGATCGCTTGCTTCATTTTAAGATGTAATTAACATCTGAAAGGACAAAAGCAAGATCGCTGATTAGTAGATTTGATGGTGGCATGTTTGACTCACAGTCAGAGTAAAAGCTCTCGTTCCTCGCCGGAATGTATTATGGGTCAATGTTTATGTAGGCTACATGCATACGCAGATTCGGTGGGTAGTTACACTTATATGGCATAATTATATCCTTCCTGCAGTCATGCCACTTTCATGTATGTTACCTGATTAGATACCAAAGGAGATATACTGTTAATTTACATAGTACATAATGTAGAAGTTTTGAATGGCATTTTTAACAGAATGACACCCCAAAAAAAAGACCAAAACACACACACACACACACACACACACATACACACACACACACACACACACACATACAAATGTCGAACTGCACAGGGATTAAAAACAACGAACTATAGGTGTCAGTCTAACGTGGAGTTTAATTACGTTGTCAAAGCAGTTTGAAGGCCTAGATTACATGACATTCAGTTGTTGTGGCTAATCACTGAGTCCGTCTTCGCGCATGTTTTTGTTATTCCCGGATTTTGACCTCTCTCACATCCTTCTTTGTCTTTGATTGTTTTTGTCCCGCTGCTTGTGGAATTGCTCCGCCGTCCGCCGTCTGCGCTCCGGCTTGTGTGTGTGTGTGTGTGTGTGTGTGTGTACCAGTGCCGTGTGTATGTGTGTGTGTTAGTTAACTTGTGTGTGTGTGTGTGTGTGTGTGTCAGTGTGTGCCAGTGTGTGTGTGTGTGTGTGTGTGCCAGTGTGTGTGTGTGCCAGTGTGTCAGTGTGTGTGTGTGTGTGTATGCCAGTGTGTGTGTGTGTGCCAGTGTGTGTGTGTGTGTGTGAATGTGTGTGTGCATGTGTGTGTGTGTGTTAATGTGTGTGTTTCAAGTGTTAATATGTGTGTTTGTTAATGTGTCTGTTAATGTGTGTGTTTGTTAATATGTGTGTGCGTGTGTGTGAGTGTGTGTGTGTGTGATTAGTTGTCTTGGTTGGCGGTAGATCAATCAGGGCCGGACCAAGTTCGTTTGAGGGGGGGGGGGGGGGGGGGTTCCAACTGAAGGCAGGGGTCCAGGTGCTGCCCAGGCCCCGGTCGGGTGCAGGGGCAACGCCCCGCTGGGGGGTCTGGGGGGCAAAACCTCCCAGAAGCCGAGAAAATTTTGCATTTGTGAGGTCATTTTTTGATCTTTCCTTGCAATTGGGAATCAAAATTACACATTTTCAATAGTAACGAAATACTTCATATATTCATTTACCATAGTGGTTCAATTGAATAATCCCAAAGACATATATGCCTAGTAAATAAGTCTGACAGGACTCTTTACTTTGAATATTACTATGATGATGGACTTATAACGGGGAGGGCAGGCCGTTGTCGACTTGATGTTGTTCATAATTTGAAATAGTTTTAGAAGACCAAATAAACTGAGGGAGTTGGGGGAAGAGCTTAAAAAGTCCCCTTTTTTTTTCTCTGAGAGGTACATTGGATGGCCCAGGGGGGGGGGGGGGGGAGGTCCGGAACCCAGGAACCCCCCCTCCCCCCCCCCCCAGATCCGGCCCTGTCAATGAGAAGACTTTAAGACATGACCCATCAAAGCAAACCAGTAATGTCCCAAGCAGTTTTATCATGATCCCAGATCGCAAATTGGACACGTTCACAAATGCCCAGCGGGATCTTCCGCCCTTTCTGATGTCACACAACCAAGCACAAGTCAGAGCAAGCTGTGAAATATGCCTGGCTCGGAAAGGGAGGGTGGGCGCCGGGTGGGGGTGGGGGGGGGGGGGTATGGGGTCTGTTATCTTCTAAAAGTTGTCACAAACCATTTAGAATTGATGCCAGAGTCTGTCGGGACCAGTTTTGGGCATCAATAAGTCTGGTACACACATAGGTTATTGTCAGTGCCCGGGCCGGTGAGGCTCAGAGTATCCTTTGCAGCAGTGCAGACTTCTGAAGTTATTTGTCAAAAGGTGTGAGGTGTGATGGGGTCAAAACTGATAGCACCAGTGATGACAGCAACAACGGCGACGACAACAGCGGTGGGACCAAAACCACCACTGTGACCAGTACTCGAACAACAACAACAAGAAAAAGAAGAACATCAACAACAGCAACAGTGACAACGGCAACATCAACCTAGCAGAACAAATACACGGCAGAGAGTCTATAAATGCAAGGCCGATTTATTTCATTTAAAGAAACGAAAACTGACATCATTTGTATATTTCAATTGAAACAGGGAAGTATGAACCGCATGCATTTCTTAATGTGTGTTCGTGGTTTCCATTTGGTTATTCTAGCGGCGGCATAACAATGATGTTCACTTCAGTGGAAACTGTATTAATATGAAAACATAAAAACATTTAGAACCAAAATATTCACTGCAGCAGATGTGAGCACTGAGACTTTTCAAATCGTGTTGTCAAGTTTGAAATGCAAAGAAGCAGTAGACCCACACAGCTGGTCTTCATCACAATGGAAGCCGCCTCCGCAGTGGAGGGGCGTAAAAGTCCAAGGTTTGAGTTCGGAGTGCCACACGTGACTAAATGGTTTTGCAAAGGCGGCCATCTCTGTCAAGGATGAACTCGCGACCTTAGCCCTAGGGCTTGCTCCGGCCCAATACATGATCAGAGTCTGTCCGGTCTTGATCTGGCATGCAAGAATTTACTCAACTCAGGATAGACTTATTAGAAAATGTTAACTTACAACAAATATAATTATATGTATTCACGATCGGTGACTGACTGTGGCATGGCCGCATTGCTAAAGGCCATCTTTATCCTTTTCTGTGTCGGTTGTCACCGTGACAGTGAAAAGGTTATGACCATCATCTTCAAAACGCAAATAAAAATTCAGTTTGCATGACCTGTGAAATGTTTAAGCTCGTAGAGCTCCATTGTATTTTCTTTTTCTTTTCAGAATGAGAATATTTCGTCATACAAGTAGGTAAATCTGATGAATGATGTTTATTTGTGTCCCCCCCCCCCCCCTCCCATTCTACTACGCTGTATAATTGTTGTGAAAATGTAGGTCAAAAGGAGACAACAATCTAAGATTTAACGCGATGCATACATTTTTGTCTAAAATCAATATCTACACAATTGTAATTTATACCCTACAGAAATTGGCAACTGAATTAAAATTGATATTGCCTCTGGTACAGTCGCGACGAAGCTGAGGGGATTAACAGAATCAATGCAACGTGCAAATTGAAATCGGGATTTCATTTCTCTCCATTATCTCTCCCCTTGGAAACTTCAGCGTGAAAGAAGAAATCAGAGATATCTGACGAGGCAGAACCATAGCTTCGGCTCGCGTGAGCTCCGAAAGATCATCATACCGTACAGGTCGAAACCTTGTTATTTATCAATGTTAAATAACAATGTTTAATAGATTGGCTTGTGTTTAAAACACGATAGTAATATAACGCCCGGGATTGTTATTTCACCGAGCCTGTTGGGAATTAGGGGATCATCTCGACTCATAAAGTGCATGGCGATTACCGTCATTTTCACCTGAAATCGATCTGCTTCGTGGGAAACACTGCCCACACTGTGTGTGTGTGTGTGTGTGTGTGTGTGTGTGTGTGTGTGTGTGTGTTCGTGTGTGTGTGTGTGTGTGTGTGTGTGTGCAGTGTGAATGAAAGAGAGAGAGAGAGAGAGAGAGAGAGAGAGAGAGAGAGAGAGAGAGAGAGAGAGAGAGAGAGAGAGAGAGAGAGAGAGAGAGACTGAGCCGGAGAGAGACGTAAGACGTAAGACGTAAGACATTTTATTGATTAAACACACAAGGTTCATTTCAACGGAGAGAGAGAGAGAGAGAGAGAGAGAGAGAGAGAGAGAGAGAGAGAGAGAGGGGGAGAGAGAGGGAGAGAGAGAGAGAACACTTTTGCTGCAAGTTCGTATACAAGAAGGTCTAATTATTTATTAACTGTAAAATTTTACCAGCTTTGATTCTTTCGCCTTCAAAATCTGTCATCAAGGTTCTAATCAGTATTTCTCAATCAAATGTGTCACGACAATCACAGATTTACAAGTGACAGCTCGTTGACAGATGAAGCCTTATTAACTTAACCATAGTCTTCACAGTGTGTACACTTATTAACACATGGTGGCACATAACCTGAGAATTTTAATATGCCGGTTGTTGACAGTGAGCGGAAACTGATATAGTGGCAGTCGTCTCTCCGTCGGCCGGGCTCCACTCCCTTGACAAACAAAACAAAACAAACAAGTGTATAGGTGGCAATCGCTTGCGCAATGTGCCATTAAATGTGTTTTAATGTTGTCATAAAAAAAAACACCTAAATAAACTTGTGTGCATGGTCTCAGCTTTGGACAGGACGGTAATCCTCAGGGCCGGACCCAGGGGGGGGGGGGGGGGGGGGGCAGGGGTTCCGAAACCCCATCCCTGGAAAAAGCATGTACCTTGCTTTGAGTGTTTGTTTTTTTTTACTAGTTTTAGCACCAAAACAATGCTGCTCTTAACCCTCAAAACAAGGCCCAGAATGCACCAGATTGCACAGATTTTAACCGTTTTTCAAAAATTTTCCGGGGGAGCATGCCCCCGGACCCCCCTAGTTCGCGCGCCTGCTTTGCAGGCGCGCGCTTGTGGCTTCGCCACTTCGCTGCATTGCCCCCCCCCCAAAAAAGGAGGAACCCCCCCCCTTACAACTCATTTGGTCCGGCCCTGATCCTTACACACTTAGTTGGGTAGTGCGATTCTGTCGTGTCACCCTACACCCACACCGTATGCTGTGGTTGCACCGGGCAAATCTGTCCGAAGCGGTTGCAACCGACAAATCTTTGAATGTCTAGTCACAGATTCATGAAATATGACGCTCCTGCACCACTTTAAATCATACCATTTGACCCAGATGTCAAGAAATGACCACAGATCACATTACAATCGTGTGTAGCCTTTCTCGTGTGCTTGAATTTCCCTAGTAACAGCGGAAAGTCAAAATTTGCACATAATGCGCTTGAAATGTGTAAATACTTGAAGGCCAACGTTCACAAACACATTGAAGCAATGAAACAAATCGATGATATGATGCTATGACATCTTAGGCCAAAGTACAAACGGTAGTTTTGTGATGATATGTCATTTGTGAGGAATTACATGTGATTTTGTGCAGAAACTTACGTCGCGTGTCTCCCTTCGGACAGAAAAATAAGGGTGCAACCGCTTCGGACAGATTTGCCTAGTGCAACCACGGTATACGGTGTGATACCCTACACCCTATACCCTGCACGGGATAGCAGCCAGAATTCCCTTGAGGGATTCCCCAAGGACGATAAGATATACCAAACAACAACAACAACATTAGAACTGTCAGCACTGCCACAGTTGTCAGTTGACTCAGTCCGACTTTGCACTCGTTCCGCAGGCATTTGTAAAAAAAAAATAATAATAATAAAAAAAAAAATAAAATAAAAAAAACTTCGTCAGTGGAGTTGCCGAGCTGTTGCTTTACAGGATAATGGTCGTTACTGAATGTAACTTAAACCACGTACAAGTATATGACATCAGTACAAAAGGTATTATGCAGTAAGTCCTGGCATAAGTCCCAGGCATTAGTAGTAATACCGCGACCCAGTGGCACAGTTGTGAGCAAACACAAAGAAACGCCAGTGTACTAGGCTAATCTGAATCACAATTCCATGTTTTTCCCCCCCTTCGCTCTAGTAAAGTCAGGAATAGACTGCTTTTCCACTTTCGGCGACAAAACCAATTGGAATTCACCCTGGAGTCATTTGGAAATCGCAATGGATTTCCTGTCAGCCGGTCTAACATAGTGGGGTCATTGTCCCAGAACAAGATCTCCGTGTTGATGTAAATTTAATGTAGCCCTACTACTGTGTCGCCATTGCCTGATGTGACACGAATTAGGCCTATCAGCGGCAGTGATCCAACCCATATTAAGAGTACAGTCCTTCCAATGAAGTTTGGCCTCTCACCATCTCAGTTCTGGCCAGGATTTTGCTACAGTATCTCTGGTTCTGGCCAGGATTTTGCTACAGTATCTCTTGTTCTGGCCAGGATTTTGCTGCAGTATCTCTGGTTCTGGCCAGGATTTTGGTACAGTATCTCTGGTTCTGGCCAGGATTTTGCTACAGTATCTCCGGTTCTGGCCAGGATTTTGCTACAGTATCTCTGGTTCCGAGTCTGGCCAAGATTTTGGTACAGTATCTCTGGTTCTGGCCAGGATTTTGCTACAGTATCTCTGGTTCTGGCCAGGATTTTGCTACAGTATCTCTTGTTCTGGCCAGGATTTTGCTGCAGTATCTCTGGTTCTGGCCAGGATTTTGGTACAGTATCTCTGGTTCTGGCCAGGATTTTGCTACAGTATCTCCGGTTCTGGCCAGGATTTTGCTACAGTATCTCTGGTTCCGAGTCTGGCCAAGATTTTGGTACAGTATCTCTGGTTCTGGCCAGGATTTTGCTACAGTATCTCTGGTTCTGGCCAGGATTTTGCTACAGTATCTCTGGTTCTGGCCAGGATTTTGGTACAGTATCTCTGGTTCTGGCCAGGATTTTGCTACAGTATCTCTGGTTCTGGCCAGGATTTTGCTACAGTATCTCTGGTTCTGGCCAGGATTTTGCTACAGTATCTCTGGTTCTGGCCAGGATTTTGCTACAGTATCTCTGGTTCTGGCCAGGATTTTGCACGGAAAACATCCCCTCCAATTAGACACTCATACCAAAAATAAAATATTCTGACGCCTTCCTGCACAGAGTTAATTTCTATATCTAACCGAGTGCCGAAACACCACAATCACCTTTGGAGGCGAAGTCCAATCAAACAGGATTGAGAACTTTAGAGCTTATTTCTAAGCCCTATAAAAACTGTTATGCATTCGCAAAGGAATCCATGAACATACAGAGAGACAAAAGCCGCCAGACCCCATCACAAACAGAACTCTACAATCCACAGGTGTTGCCTACTTCTAAGGCGAACAACTCTGCAGAGTCTGCTGTGAAGGGCTCCCGTTTGAATGAACTTTGTCCCCAAAGTTCCGAACCATGGACCCGCCAAGCTTAGGTCCCTCCCAGGTTCGTGGAATGGGAACAGCACGAAAATGATTCAGTGGCCATAACGCCATTCCTGAACATATCATGTCGAGTCCCATCCCTGTCCACGACGCCAAATGTAACCCGAGTGCCGAAACACCGTGCCACTGCCATCACAAACAGAACTCTACAATCCACAGGTGTTGCCTACGTCTAAGGCGAACAACTCTGCAGAGTCTGCTGTGAAGGGCGACGGTAGTCTCCCTGTCACTCATATATAAAACTAGATGAATACCCGCTTCGCCGGGTACGGCTTCGCCGGGAAGAAGTAAAGCCAAATACCGGGTATGCCGGGTCAGTGTACGACGGCTTCGCCGCCGGCGCACCGTACGAAGGAAGGGAGATAAACGCGCAAAACACTGGAGAAGATAAGGAAGAGTTACTGGGAATGGATGTACAGAAAAACCAAAATCGGTTCAGCGCTGCGCGCTGAGAGCACGCACTTGTTCAAAATTTTCTATATATAATCTGTCAGAGGAGCTGAGATACGTGTGCAGAAACAGGGTCACAGTCATGAACATTTATTCCCCTTATGCACGCTTGATTAATACAAATGCAGAAGGCGTCTAAGTCGACCAAAAGTTGGTGCAATCCCTGTTGTATAGGGAATGCTGCATCCGGGTGCATTTCAGTCCTGTAGGAAAGTACGATACTCAGTGCTCAATCTCACACACACTTTGTGTAATAGAGACGTGGACTAGCTTATGCTTAGTGCACCTTGTGATTTGGGTGGCTCTGCATGTAAAAACGACGAAAAGAGATCAATTCAAAGTTGTGTAGTTCCAAAACACAAAGCTACGACACGCAAAAATTGCATGTTACAGCTTTCATTAAATTCAAAAATATACTAACAGAGAGAGAGAGAGAGAGAGAGAGAGAGAGAGAGAGAGAGAGAGAGAGAGAGAGAGAGAGAGAGAGAGAGAGAGAGAGAGAGAGAGAGAGAGAGAGAGGGGGGGGGGGGGGGAGAGAATATACGTAAACAAAATAGCTTTTGATAGTAGTTGGCAAAAATGCTTGCGCTTTCAGACACCTCTTTGCTAAGTAAGTTATAACTCTGGCTTGCTGCTGTCCTCATTTCTTTCACTCATCAGTGGAACCAATATAAATGTCAGAAAGACAGACATATCAGTCAGATAAAACACCGTGCCAGGAATTATTATGCCAAAGATATGCTCACCACGCCGTGACGTTAAGCATACAGCCGTCTAACCCAGACGTGCAGTATTGTAAACGTAATAAATCACACGCACACGCACGCACACACACACACACACACACACACTACACACACACACATACACACACACACCGTACGGAGACGAGAGAGCGAGAGAGAGAGAGAGAGAGAGAGAGAGAGAGAGAGAGAGAGAGAGAGAGAGAGAGAGAGAGAGAGAGAGAGAGAGAGAGAGAGAGAGAGAGATACACACACACCGCAGAGAGACAATGACAATGACAATGACACATCTTTATTTTTCGAGGGTGACAAGAATAAGCATAGATATGCTTTTTTGCATCTGGCCCTCACCCTAAAGAGGGACTAAACTATTTTACTATAACTATGACTAGAAAAAGGTTACATAAAAACATTAATGGTAGAACATATAAGTTTATGTACATGAAGCGCATTATGTAGAAGCATTGTAGATCATAAGGTAGTGTTCAAAATTGGGTGTAAAGCAATGAAGATAAACGGAAAGTAACCCAACAATACATTAGCTCAGCAAAACAATGTATTACAGAGCCAAATCTTCGTGATTTTGTCACAATAAACCATAATTCCGATAATGAACAACTGTATACAAAGAAAACATACCAACCAATCAAGTTTATTTGTTCATAGAGTTCATTAAATGGAAAGAATATTTGGTTCTAAAAGAATCCGTGTTGGTGGATTGCCGCAGGGCGTCCGGAAGAGCGTTCCAGAGGCTGCTTCCTGAATAAACAAGACTTGATTTAAATAGATCTATCCTAGGAAGAGGAGTGTTTAGTTTTATAAAGTGGTGCGAATTCTTCAAGGAGAACTTTGAGCAAATGGTTTCGGGTGCATTTTCTGTCATAATTTTATGCATCATTATTCCTTTGTTGTAATTCATTCTTGACTTTAGAGGTAGGACCCCTATGTTGATGTAGTCTGAGTCGGTGAGAGTAGTCTGTTTGAGTAATACTACTTTTAGCGCTCTTTTGTGTAATCTGCTGAGTAGCTTTAGGGAATTATCACTTGCAGAGTCCCATAGAGTGGATGCGTAATCAATAAGAGACTGAATATGAGCAGTGAAAAATAACTTCCTGGCTTGACAATTAAGGAAGTGTTTAATTCTAGATAAGAGGTACACTTTCTTTGACACTAATTTACTAAGTTGTTCAATGTGAGTTGACCAAGACAGGTTGTTATCGATGTGGACACCTAGAACTTTGTGATGGTCGACTTTTTCCACTATATTGCCGTCAATCATTAAATCGGGACCAGTTGAGGTAAAATTCTGTCGTTTTTGTCTAGTTGTAATTATCATATATTTGGTTTTCTTTGGGTTAAGAGACATGTGATTTAGGTCAATCCATTCTGTCAGCTGGTTTAGACTTCCTTGGAGGGATTCTGATAAGCGAGTTAAATTGTTGTTACTGGAGTGAATTGTGGTATCATCTGCAAAAAGTTCACATAAATGTTGAATATAAAGGGGGAGGTCATTAACATATATTGAGAAGAGCAGAGGTCCTAATACCGATCCTTGTGGTACACCGTAATCTACAGCTTGCATGCTCGATGCTCTAGTGTTTGTAAGAACTGTCTGTTGTCTGTCAGAGAGGAATGAACTAACAAGATTGATAGTATCATATCCGACGCCATACAAACCGAATTTTCTAAGCAATAATGTGTGATCAATTACATCAAAGGCTTTTGCAAAGTCTACGAAAATGGCACCACAGAATTCATTATCGTTTATTTTGTCCAACCACTGATTAACAAGAGAGATTAAGGCAGTGTGGCAGGAATGCTTAGCTCTAAATCCTGATTGTTTAGGATGGAATAAGTTGTTTTGGTTGAAATGTGTTAGGATGTGTTTGTTGATATGCTTTTCCAGTGGTTTTGATAACACAGACAAAATGGAAATTGGCCTATAATTTGAGGGGTCTCTTTTGTCACCTGATTTAAACAGAGGAATGACTTTAGCCTGTTTCAGGGCGACTGGAAAATATTTTTTGTCTAAACAGAGATTGTAAATGTAGGTAAGTGTTTCAGAAATTACGGGGGCTGACAATTTAAGAATCCTACCATCAAGCCCATCGAGCCCCCGGGTGCCTGTTTGCTTGAGGTGTGTAAGTGCGTGAAAAACTTCAGGTACTGTAAGAAGAGAGAGAGAGAGAGAGAGAGAGAGAGAGAGAGAGAGAGAGAGAGAGAGAGGAGAGAGAGAGAGAGAGAGAGAGAGAGAGAGAGAGAGAGAGACACACACACACACACACACACACACACACACACACACAGACAGACACACAGAAACACACACTAAAACACGCCACCACCCTCGTCTCGATTCCTGGTAAAACTTGACTAAATGTAATTAAAAACAAGTCGCGTAAGGCGAAATTACAACATTTAGTCAAGCTGTCGAACTAACAGAATGAAACTGAACTCACTGCATTTTTACAGCAAGAGCGTATACTCGTAGCATCGCCAGTCCACCGCTCGGTGCAAAGGCAGTGAAATTGACAAGAAGAGCGGGGTAGTAGTTGCCCTGAGAAGGATAGCACGCTTTTCTTTATCTCTATTCTTTTTAACTTTCTGAGCGTGTTTTTAATCCAAACATATCACATCTATATGTTTTTGGAATCAGGAACCCACACGGAATAAGATGAAATTGTTTTTAAATCGATTTGGGAAATTTTATTTTAATAATAATTTTTATATACATTTATCAAAAAAATGAAAAAAACGTATGGGGATATCATACCCAGGAACTTTCATGTCAAATTTCATGAAGATCGGTCCAGTAGTTTGGTCTGAATCGCTCTACACGCACGCACACACACACACACACACACACACACACACACACACACACATATACACACACATACACCACGACCCTCGTCTCGATTCCCCCCTCGATGTTAAAACATTTAGTCATAACTTGACTAAATGTAAAAAGAAGAATTAAAACATAAACAACAACATTGGAATACTCCAGCATACCGCACTATTTCCCGTTAATAAGTTATTTAATGTCCAAGCCCGAAAGGCATAGCGTCCCATGAAAGGTGATTACCGTGAACATGTCTGTTGAAATTGGATCTACTGTTTTGATGTAGCCAGAATTCTGAAGAACACTATGCCAACAATTCTAGTTCCACTCTGCAATATGTGTTTCTTATTTTAGAAGCGTGTGTACCACGGTTGTTCATGTGTTGGTGTGCAAGCGAACCGCGTGTACTCTTCCCAATGTGATGACAGAACCATACCAGTCATATATACATAGTATATATCTCCGGCTCCCCCCTCACGTGCTTTCAGCCTGTCACTCAAAACCACGTAAAGCGACTCATCACCAAGACGGCCATCAAGACCTGCGAGCTAGACCCTCTGCCAGGCTTCCTCTTCACCAAGTGTCTGGACAAGCTCCTGCCGTCTATCACAGATATCATCATCTCCTTGGCCACAGGCGTCGTTCCCGACTGCTTCAAGTCTGCCGTTGTCCGCCCACTCATCAAGAAGCCCGGCCTTGACGTCAACGAGTTGAAGAACTGCCGTCCTGTGTCCAACCTGCCCTTCCTCTCCAAGCTTCTGGAGCGTATCATCCTGGAGCAGTTGAGCGCCCACCTGTCTCGGAATTCGCTGATGCCAGTGTACCAGTCAGCGTACCGCCCTCACCACAGCACCGAGACGGCGCTCCTGCGAATCACCACGGACCTCCTGAACGCAACAGATAGCGGTCTCGTCTCTGCCCTTGTGCTGCTGGACCTTTCCGGGGCCTTTGACACGATCGACCACCAGCTACTCGTCGATCGCCTCAGTTCCACGTTCGGCATTCACGACACCGCCCTCTCTTGGTTCCGGAACTACCTCCAGAACCGCTCTCAGACTGTCACCACTGATTCGTTCTCTTCTCAGCCTGTCCCTGTCCGCTTCGGCGTCCCACAAGGGTCTGTCCTCGGCCCTGTCCTTTTCACCCTGTACACCCAAACCCTCTCCCTGGTCATCGAACGCCACGGCTTGAACTACAACTCCTTTGCCGATGACACGCAGCTCCAGAACAGCGCCAAGCCGGAGGACGTTGACCATCTCCTGGGATCCATCTCCAGTTGTTTCACTGACATCAAGAACTGGATGACTGAGAACAAGTTGAAGCTGAACAGTGAGAAGACGGAGGCCCTTCTCGTTGGAACACGACAGAAGATTGCTTCCCTCACTGTGACCGACCTCCAGCTGGATGACGCGACTGTTCCATTCTCCCCTGCTGTCGAGAGCCTTGGCGTCTTTCTCGACTCCACTCTCTCCATGCAGACACACATCTCCTTCATCATCAAGACCTGCTTTTTCCACCTACGACGCATCGCCTCCATCTGTCGCTACCTCACCCACGACGCCTGTGTCAATCTGGTTGTCTCCCTCATCTTCAGTCGTCTGGACTACTGCAACTCTCTTCTGGCCGCCTCATCCATTCATGGCCTACAACGAGTCCAGAACGCTGCTGCCAGGCGGACGTTGAGGAAGACGAAGCGAGACCACATCACCCCCCTACTTCGCTCCTTGCACTGGCTCCCTGTCAACACCCGAATCTCCTACAAACTGTCCACTCTGGTCTACAAGTGTCTCAATGACTCTGCTCCCGAGTACCTTCAATCCTCCCTGGACCTGTACACCCAGCCCTCCGACTGTCCCCTTCGTTCTGCTGCTGACCCACTCCGCCTTCACATCCCTCGCTCGAAACTCGCATCTACTGGTCAGCGTGCATTTCCCTCCGCGGGCCCCTCCGTCTGGAACTCCCTGCCGCTTGAGCTTCGCCAGAGCCCCTCTCTTGACGCGTTCAAGAGTAGGTTGAAGACTCAGTTCTTCCCGTAGCTGGCTGCGACTTTCATGTTCGACGTGATGTGTTGTGCCCCAAAAGACATTCTAGTGCTGTGCTCTGTGAGAGGTGTTTTCTTTGTGCTTAATATTATTTTGTTTGGACCTAGCTGTTGATGTGTACATTGTTGTTAAACAGTTGTTTGTTGTATTTTTACCAGGGTTTGCTAGTGTGTGATAGGGTTCGTGTCCGTCTGTAGATGTTAGTTTCTTTGTTAGTCCTGTGTTGACAACTCTTCGACAAGCGCTCAGAACTGTACCCACGGAATACGCGCTATATAAGCTTCCTATTGATTGATTGCTTGATATGTATTATGTCTCTTTTTACACCCCCGGTATAGGGGTGTGTATAGGTTTCGGTCGATGTGTTTGTTTGTTTGTTTGTGTTCGCATATAGATCTCAAGAATGAACGGACCGATCGTCACCAAACTTGGTGAACAGGTTCTATACATTCCTGAGACGGTCCTTACAAAAATTGGGACCAGTCAAACACACGGTTAGGGAGTTATTGGTGGATTAAGATTCTACAAGGACTTATAGAGGGACATATTAATGGTCAAAGGGAAATAACCTTCTCAGTTGGTGGCAGTGAGAATGGTTATTTCCCTTTGACCAACGGGGGTGTTTTTCCTACCTCGGAGGAATTTCTTGTTTATACTGTGCTCAAAAGACAATAGACAACGGTTGTCTGGAGGTGTAGTCTCGTAACAAGGGCATTACGTTACACGTACCACTGTACTTGTTTCCGTTTTGGCTACCTTTGAATAATAGAGCTAATCGATTTCTGGAAAATGATGCATCGATTATTTCATGAACAACTGTGACTGCATGCCTCAATGCACAGACATGGATAGACCTGTGCATGCTCGAAATGTAAATCCTTTGAGTTAGCTATTGTTCAAATTGATTATTTTCTGGACCATGTCTTTTTCAAAGAGAACCATTCAGGTGCTTCGAGACATGTTTTATGGTGAGGTTTTTTTCTCCAAGAAAGTGTTTGCAACTCCACTATGCGCAACTGCCTAACAAAGAGTTCACTGTCTATTCTTGATCAACCAGTACAAAGGACGAGTCCACAGAAAAACTGACGCTGTGTAAGGGAAAAACACAAAACAAAACAAAACAGCAAGAGCAGAAAAACAGCTTATGAAAACAATAACCAAAACCAAGAATTAAAAACAAATCCTTTCAGCATTGAAGTCAGCTTTCCAGCCAGATCGCAGCTGAGACAAGCTCCTATAATCTGATAGCTTTGTGGCCAGTCAACACCTGTTCCAGCTGTCCAACACACCAGTCCGGCATTCACAATACCCCCACTACTGTCCCAACCAGTGATGTCATCACAAGTTAGACTGCTCCTCCTCCCGATGATTAGGACTAGGAGCTATCATCCTGCTGGATTTGAATGCTTCGCTAATACAACCTATCATATCTATGTTTTTGGAATCAGGAAATGATAAAGAATAAGATGAAATCATTTTTGGATCATTTCTTAAATTTTAATCGTAAGACTAATTAATCTATTTTCGTTAATTGTGATCACATTTTAAGAGTAAACATGACATTTGTATATATTCTTAGATTCAGAATGTGATGAAGAATACAACGCAATCAATTTTAAATCTGTTTGCGAAAAATCGATTTTAATGACAACTTTAATGAGCAAACTCATTCATTAATTTTAAGCCTCTAAGCTGAAATGCAATACCAAAGTCCAGGCTTCGTCGAAGATTACTTGACCAAAATTTCAACCAATTTGGTTGAAAAATGAGAGCGTGACAGTGCCGCCTCAACTTTCACGAAAAGCCGGATATGACGTCATCAAAGACATTTATTAAACAAGAAGAGCAAACGCTCGATCGAGTCACTTTCGCAGTTCTGAATATTATATGAGGCATCAGATGGACAGGAAGAAATTGCTATTCACAACACAATGAGTCACGTTCACATAAAATTTGAGCCCGGTCACTTTTATAGTTTCCGAGAAAAGCCCAACGTTAAGTTGTGTGTTGCCGAACAGAAAAGGCTAGTTATCTCCCTTGTTTTTCTGATAACGTTCGTAAAAGGCTACAGATGTAAATACTTTGATGTAAAGAATAATCCTACAAAGTTTCAATCACATCCGATGAACTTTGTCAAAGATATAAAATGTCTAATTTTTCCTTTGACGCTGACCTGTGACCTTGAAAAAAGTCAAAGGTCAACGAAACCATCGTTAAAGTGTAGAGGTCATTGGAGGTCACGACTAAACAAAATATGAGCCCGATCGCTTTGATAGTTTCCGAGAAAAGTCCAACGTTAAGGTGGTGTCTACGGACGGCCGGACAGACTAACACTGACCGATTACATAGAGTCACTTTTTCTCAAGTGACTCAAAAAATGAAAAACAAGTCTGGAGATACCATACTCAGGGTCTCTCATGTCAAGTTTCATTAAGATCGGTCCAGTAGTTTTCTCTGAATCGTTCTACACACACACACAGACACCACGACCCTCGTCTCGATTCCCCCTTCCCCCCCCCCCCCCCCCCCCCCCCCCCTCTACATTAAAACATTTTAGTCAAAACTTGACTGAATGTAAAAAAGGATGAAAATCTGTAAGCAATAGCAAAGTTGACGGCACAAAGTGCCAAGCTTTACTAGGGAGGTCTGGGCCTGAGCCCCCCCCCCCCCCCCCCCCCCGGAATTTTGTTTTCTCCAAAGAACCGAAATGGTGAAATTTGGTGTCATCTGAGCTCCAAGTTTGCCATTAAATTCATTTTTTAGAACCATTTTTGCCTCCACCGTTTATTTTTTATGCGGAACAAAAAATATTTCGGCAGAAATTTGCCTTTCGGCGGACATTTCTCATTTCTGAAATTGCTTTGGGACACTCCAGTGTATTGGGCACTTTTCCCCATTACAACTTTGTTTTGGGGCATGTTTCCGTTCTGGTTGTATACTATTTTGTTTGAATGAATGTTGAACAGAAGCCCATGCACTTCCACTCTAGTCTCATTCCATGAATCTGCACATCCCACAGCAAATGGTCTGTAGCAAAGCTGTGTTCCTACCCTCACAAAGTTGCAAGCTTCATTGCACAATAATTGGCAATGATGGATCGATATTTGTTTCTCATGCCAGATAACTAAGTGTGTATTATATGACTAAAGCAACAAAACAACAAGAAGGGCAAAGCCCATACGACTCACATGCTTGACCTTGACATGACCTTGACCTTCAGGGTCAAGGTCAAATAACTAAACCTAGAAATGACATACACTAAGAACTGCTTTACACATTTTTCCTACCAAAATACATGTGACCTTGACCCAAGGTCAAGGTCATCCAAGGTCATGCAACACAAAGCTGTTAATTCAAGACATAGGAAGTACAATGGTGCTTATTGGCTCTTTCTACCATGAGAAATGGTCACTTTTAGTGGTTCACTACCTTATTTTGGTCACATTTCATAAGGGTCAAAGTGACCTTGACCTTGATCATATGTGACCAAATATGTCTCATGATGAAAGCATAACATGTGCCCCACATAATTTTTAAGTTTGAAACAGTTATCTTCCATAGTTCAGGGTCAAGGTCACTTCAAAATATGTATACAATCCAACTTTGAAGAGCTCCTGTGACCTTGACCTTGAAGCAAGGTAAACCAAACTGGTATCAAAAGATGGGGCTTCCTTTGCCCTATATATCATACTAGAATGAATACCCGCTTCGCCGGGTAGCCGGCTTCGCCGGGAAGAAGTACTTAGAGCCGTACGCCGGCTTCGCCGGGTCCGAACAATGGACCCGCCAAGCTTAGGTCCCTCCCAGATTCGTGGAATGGGAACAGCACGAAAATGATTCAGTGGCCATAATGCCATTCCTGACCATATCGAGTCCCATCCTTGTCGACGAATGTAACCGTGTTAATCACCTTTGGAGGCGAACTCCACTCAAACAGGACTGAGCAAGTTATGGCTTCTCAAAGGAAGGCCAGTACATAAAATTACACAAAAGCCGCCAGACCACATCACAAACAGAACTGAACAATGCACAGGTGTTGCTCATATAGAGAGAGACACACACACACACACACACACACAAAAACACAGAGAAGCCGTATGTATAGAGAGATAGATGACTGTGTATTTTTCGCGTGGCTGTAAATTGATTCGACCTTTGCACTTTTACAGTGAGGATAATTTACGGGTCCAATTTACGTTCTGTACACTGCGTTGACCTTCTAAAAATAGTAACAGTAACAGAACGCCGGGAATATCCGAAGACGCTCAGCGCAGTGGACAGCGCAGTGACATTCTAAAAATAGTAGTAAGCTGAGGTGGAACCAAAATAGCTGAGGTGGAACCAAAATCGGTTCCGCGCTGCGCGCTGAGAGCACGTGTTGAAATATCGACCAGGTTGTGTCGTGTCCCGGGTCTACCTGAATATGCCCACCAAATTTGAAGCAGATCCATCGAGAACTTTGGCCGTGCATGGCGAATACACAAATACACAAACACACAGACAGATACACAAACACACAGACACAAGTCGTATATATATATAGATATAGGTGAGGTATTCAATCTCAAAAACTTCAGAGAAAATGGGAAAAATAGCTGTTTTTTAGACAACATTTATGGCCCCTGCGACTTTGACCTTGAAGCAAGGTCAAGATGCTATGTATGTTTTTTGGGGTCTTGTCATCATACACCATCTTGCCAAATTTGGTACTGATAGACTGAATAGTGTCCAAGAAATATCCAACGTTAAAGTTTTCCGGAGGGCCGGACGGACGGACGGACGACTCGGGTGAGTACATAGATTCACTTTTGCTTCGCATGTGAGTCAAAAAAGTCTGTTTACGGTAACATAGGCACACAAAAAAAATAGGGTCGGGATTTTTTTTCTCTTCTCCCAAAAAACATATTTTGAAGTTATTTTGCCAAAAAACAGACCATTTTTTCCCAAAATGCCCCCAAAAAGTCTAGGGTCGCGCGAAAAAATAGGGTCAGTCGGGATACAAGATGTTTTATTGTCATCAATACAAGGAAATTTGGCATGTGTGTGGCAAGACATGATACATAGACATTTACAAAACACAACTGAAGTTCAATATCAGCACACCCTTACCAACATACCCATTACTTCAGACACACAGGCTACATGTGCCCCTCGGACGTACCCAACCCACAATTCACCCAGACTATTTTTTGGGGGGGGGGGGGGGGGGGGGGGGGCCTAATTGAAACAGAGAGACTCAGAACTTTATTACAAAAGGATAAGGTTTTAGGCAAAGCCTATTCTTCCAACCTGTCCTTTATACAACACCTAAAGAAAGAGAGAGAGAGAGAGAGAGAGAGAGAGAGAGAGAGAGAGAGAGAGAGAGAGAGAGAGAGCGAGAACGAGACAGGGCAGTGAAAAACATTCACACAAACCAACACATTGCACCTCTAAATTTGTTTAGACAATTTTTTTTCACTTTTTTACATGACAGGACGAAATTTAGTAGATCTTCTGTTCCTGTCTCTGCACTGCAACGCGGAGGTGGTTCTTCATCAGATAGTCTGTGAACTCCTGGTAGGGAGACTTCGTGAACACAGTCTCCTTCCACAGGTCTGGCGTCAGATAAGAGTAGGTCTTGGAAATGGCTGCATATGTCGCCTTGGCTGAAAAAGAGAAACACAAGTGTTAATTTCAAGTCCTGCACCCAGTACCTTCATGGCTTTCAGACAGAGGGGAGATAATTGCTTCTGGCTTTTCCAAGTCAAAATCGATTCAGTACTCGTAATGTCTCTCGATACTAAAACTAACACAGGAAAAACAGTTATTATATAAAACACTGACAAAAATTCAGTTCATTGCTTGAAAAATGTAGCATGAATTACGGCATCTCACCATTTCAAAGACACCAAAGCTGACCCCAAAACAAACCAGGGCAGAACAGATACATGTAACTGCAAGGAAGCACAGCTTACTTGCTATGCTTAGCCTCAGTCTATTTTGCTAACATCGACACTAAAGCAAACAACAGTAAATCGGCCCAGACAAAGATCATGCAAATAAAATGTTATGGCAGGCGCTTAGAACTATTTTTTTTTTATTTGCGCCCTGTAAATACCCTCATATATTATTATTATTATGGCAGACACTGGATCTTGCAACCGGCTTACCGAAATTGCCGAGGGTAGCTGTGGCGCCACGGGCAGATGTGTAGCAATCTTCAATACCAGCCATGGTCAGCAGCTTCTTGGGCACGGGGGCACTCACGATTCCAGTACCACGGGGGGCTGGGATCAGGCGCACCACCACACTGCCGCACTTGCCGGTAACCTAATCAAGAACGAGACAAACATTTAGTGACACAGAAAAGACATGCAAAATCGATACTCAAAGATCAGGTAACATTAAACAAACATACAGGCAAAACATAGCATACACAGATTCCCCTAGATTTACTCAATGGAGTGTGCGAAACAAGAATAAGCCCTGGGCTTTCGAATTGAGTATGTCTCAAACTTGGTCTGAATGGTAGGTTGAACAGTAATTACAAATAAGCAAGTTTCTGTGTATATTCCTCCATGAGCACTCACACACAAAGAATTGTTTTCCCACTCGACAGTACTTCCCAGAGGTTAGCAGAAATGAATCTTCATGACACTGAAGAAAAGTGTCACAGTTTAGCTGTTAAGTTTTCAGGCTTCACTGCTAATGTAACAAGCTATTCAGTATTCAGACCTGGGAACCCCTGTTTTGCACTTTGAGTATTCTCAAACAAACTTGGTGTATTTTCAAAAAAATGAGCGTGCTCCACACAGCGTTTGCACATCCATGATTAAAACATGCCTCATGCGCGTCCGTCACACCGTTAATTAAGTTTACCTAAACATTTAAAACAAATGCTTTTTCCAATTTTACTGACAAAAACTGTGCCGTATTTGACGGACTACAAGCCGCGACTTTAAACAAACAAAAAATATCATTGCGGCTTATAAAAAGATGCGGCTAAAACGTTACCTAAACTTGAATAGCATTCACCTAATGGAAGCCGCAGCGGATTTTCATTTCGCTCGATTAGCGATTACCGGTACTTTATTAGCTCTCTACTCAAGACTCTGCGCTTTTCTCTTTCTTTCGCGAATCTTCGTTTGTCAACAAGTCGTCGTGACAAGCGTACAGAGAAACACCGGATCTATCAGGATCTCGCGCGCACGAGATTTAGTTTTTTTTGTGTCTCGCGATAGTTGGAGGAGCGAGAGCCGCCATGTTGTGTTTTCGTCTGCTCAAAATGTGCGCAAAAGTCGCAAACCATCCCAAAAAAGCTTATTCCGGGCGGGACAACATGTGTGTGTCGGTTACAAATTGTGTGTGTGTGATGTTTTTCTTCAAACTTTTTCACTTTTCTTCTTTGTTTCACTTGTTTATTCTCTGAGCCGATTTTGCCAAATACCGTACTTTCGTTTGCCTGGTTGTTTTGATTGATTGACACGATCCGATATTTTTTTCGACGGCGGCTAATATAGTGACGTAATCATGTGCCAAAATACTGGATCGGCTTTAGGATGGGCTTGTGAAGAAAAGTAGTCTAGAAATTTTTCTCGTCGTATTTTTTTCCCACTGACCGTATTCTCGACAATCATGCTTTCAAAATACGGCGAAATCGTATGGGTTCCCAGGTCTGAGTATTGCTCAAAGTGAGCCAACTCCAGACATACCTTGCAGGGTACAGTGTGAGGCTTTCCGATCTTGTTACCCCAGTAGCCTCTGCGCACAGGGATGACAGACAGCTTGGCCAGGATGATGGCACCGCGGATGGCTGTTGCCACTTCTTTGGAGCACTTCACACCCAGACCCACATGGCCGTTGTAGTCACCCACAGCAACAAAAGCCTGCGGGTAGCAATATACAGAATAAGTAAACAATATACACAGGAAACGGTCCACTCAAGGGAGAAAAAGTAACCAACAACTCTACGAAACAACTTAGTCTAGTGCTGTTACCAAACTCAGAGGACAATAGGTCAGTTGGATCTAGATTGCAACTAAGCACATGTCCAACTGTTCTGGTTTAGTAGTAAAACTGATGGTCAAAAGACCTGTCTGACAAAAGTATCAGACACTAGACAGGGCCTGGCCAGAAAAATGTGCCATGGCCGAAGACCGAGAAGAACACTTTTTTTTTCTGTAGCGTATTATGAACAATTTCTCATGTTATCCATAAAAGATTGCATGGAATCAATACTAACTTCAGACTTCACAGTTAATTGCCTGAGTGATCGACAAGAAGAAGAAGACAGTGAATTGCTTTGTGTACCTTGAAGCGAGTTCTCTGACCGGCACGGGTCTGCTTCTGCACGGGCATGATCTTCAGAACCTCATCCTTCAGCGTTCCTGTGGGCAGGAATGTGTCGATGATCTCGCACTCCTGCATCAAAGAAACAAGACAACATTTTAAAAATGAAGAAACAAAACAACATTTAAGAACTGAGTCGTCCCCCGAAACGGGGATATTGGAATATGCGCCGAAATGGCTGCAATCTACTGGCCGTATAAAATTTCATCTCACACGGCATCACTGCAGAGCGCCTAGAACTGT
Source organism: Littorina saxatilis (assembly GCF_037325665.1). Lineage (NCBI taxonomy): Eukaryota > Metazoa > Mollusca > Gastropoda > Littorinimorpha > Littorinidae > Littorina > Littorina saxatilis. Next base: position 96,950,687 of record NC_090246.1, read on the forward strand.
ACCCACGGAATATGCGCGATATAAGCGTCATTGATTGATTGATTGATTGAATATCATTAGTTCAACATCATATAAATACATTGGTCTGTATTGCATGCATAATTTGTAACTTGTGTGACAATGGTCACTCATCGTACTCATACAAACTTGATTTCATAAATATTTCTGTGTCCAGTTGGTTTTTGAATCTGTTGAGGTTAGTAGCCGTTTTAGTTTTGTGAGATAGTGAGTTCCAAACTGGTGCAACTCAATTGCTAAATGTAAACTTTCGCACATTTGTTTTTGCAAACTGTATGTTACATGTACAATTTATCAACATTATTTCTTGTTTTATCACACACGCTCTCAGCAAAAAAATATGAGCTGTCAATATCGTCCAGTTGGTTTAAAACCTTATAAGTCAGAATCAGATCTCCTCTGGTTCTTCCGTGTTTGTGGGATGGTCGATTTAGGGCTTTCAGACGTTCGCCATAAGACAGATCACTTAATTCTGGGAGTAACTTAGTTGCTCTTCTTTGTACATTTTCAATATCGACTGATTTATAATTAAGGTGAGGGTACCATATTCAATCAATCAATATGAGGCTTATATCGCGCGTATTCCGTGGGTACAGTTGTCCCACTCCTCCTGAAGTGCCTGCAATAGATCGCGGTGATTTGCCGGCGCTTCTTCTCGCCTGCGCACACGTCTGTCCAATTCATCCCAGAGGTGTTCTATCGGGTTCATGTCTGGCGACATGGATGGCCAGGGAAGCACCTGGACATGGTGGTCGGTGAGGAACTGGGTGGTGAGTCGTGCTGTGTGCGGGCGAGCGTTGTCCTGCTGGAATATGGCATCCTGGTCAGCCAGAAGAGGAAGGGCGTGTGGGCGCAGAATTTCCTCCACGTATCGCTGGGCAGTTATGCGCCCTTGGACGTGCACCAGGGTGCTCCTTCCAGCGGTATTGATCGCCCCCCACACCATGACGCCTCCACCACCATGAACGGGTGCCTCATCCACACAGTTGGGCATACGTTCGTTTACTCTCCGGTAGACCCTCCTCCGACCATCATGTCGCTGGAGCAGGACTCGTCGCTGAACCACACGTGTCTCCAGTGATTCCGGACGGTCCAGCGAAGGTGCTGGTTGCCCCACTGCACTCGGTTCTGGCGATGGCGGCGGGTGAGGACAGCTCCTCTGTGAGGCCTGCGAGCTCTCAAACCAGCTTCATGCAGGCGGTTCCGCACGGTCTGGTCCGATAATCGGTGTGGCCCGGGGAGAGCCTGGACAGAAGATGAGGCCGACAGGAAACGATTCCGGAGGTGGCGGAGCCGTATGAAGCGGTCGTGAGCAGCAGTTGTCGCCCTTGGTCTTCCCGCTCGTGGCATGTCAGCAATGGAGCCAGTGGCTTGAAACCTGACCCACAGTCTACTGATGGTGCTCTGGGACACGTGGAAGTGCCTGGCGATTGCACTTTGACTTTGGCCTGCTTGTAAACGACCCAATGCAATTTGGCGGTCTTCTCTGCTCAATCGGGCCATCTTTCGTCGCTGAATTGTCGTCTGATTTCTTTGTGGCGAACAATCCGCTTTTATGGGTTTTAGAAGACATGGTGAGAGCTCAATATTCCCCGAGTTTCACGAGATTACACTGAAGCATGACGAGTGGTCATGCCAAATGAGCAATTTTGACATTGTAGCCACTGATAACGCATGCGTCATGTGCAGAGCTCACTTGTGGCAATGGACGAAAGGTCGACGACCAGATAAACATTTTCTGCAGTTTGGTGGATATCCTTGTAGCCATATAACTAAATTAACCAAATATTACAACCTATGCGTAGGTAGCGGCAGACTGCACTCTAACTGACCATCAGCATGCTAAATTGAACATTTTCAGTCGTTTTCACCTTGTGATGTCTCAGCTATTTGTGCATGGATTTTCATCTACTTTTCATCAAAATAAAGAACAATCTTTACTCTTTTCATTGTTGTTGTTTTTGTGAAGATTGAATGAATGTGTACCTCAAGCCAATAAAAAGAATGAACCATGTGTTTCACCGCCCGCGGCAGTTCGGACGCCATGCGCGCAATGTTTACTGACTGTCAAATTTGTGTTCCCTCTTTGCCGGCTTCGCTTGCGTTGGACATGCGTTCTACACACTTATTTTTAGTATCACCATGTTCACAAGAGGATGAGGTTTTTAATGATATGCGGTTGAACGGGTTTCAAAGTAAATTGTGGAAGCAGTTTCCATTTTTCTGCAAAAGTTGATGATTTTTCAACGATTTTGAGAAAAATATCAACTAAAACCACATACTAACTTGGATAAAAACGAAGCCGATTCCATACCCTTTGGAATGAGGTACTAGGTTAATGTATTCATGACGTATCCTTGTCAAGCGAGCCAATCAAAAGCAAGCATCGTACTTTCGATGGTGGAATCGGTCGCTCACACAATGGCGTCAACTGAGAGCGTTACGGGCGGTTCGACCGAGGCAACTGAAAGCGCCGATTCAGACGGAATCGGTAAGTTTGTAATTATTCCGTGACAGATAATTCAACATCATTCTTCTAGAAACTGATTTTGTGTATTAGTTTTGAGAAATAATGAAAACATGACTGTGAAAATTACGATGTTGACGAGGTGGTACAACTTCGGATACTTCGAGTGTTCGACTTCAACCGGAAGTACCCATTGCGCTGATAAAATTGCATTTTTCAAAGACTGAAACATGTTTTTATTATGAAATATACAGTTTGATTGAAAGATAAAGGTCTTCTGACTTTGCCTTATTTTAGGTTTTAAAGATAAATGCAGGATTACGAAGATATTTACATCAATCCATAGGTATGTGTTCATCCAAGGGAGATAAATCGTCAGCTGGTGTGCTTTGTTTACATTTTTAGGCCTATGTCACGAGCATGTTTATGCACGTAATTAAGTTATTCTGTAGTTCACCATTGGTTCTACTTTCATAATAATCGAGGACCACCTTGATATTTACATTGCTCAACATGTGTTCATGCAATGGTTCAGTAAATGTTTTATTTAATAATAGTTGTGGTCATGTCATGAGAAAGTGTAGGCCTATTTCTGTTGTTTCATTTAGTGTGTTTGTAATCTATTTTTGTGTGTATTGTAAGGACCTTTCTTGTGTGTGCAGAGGATGGTGTGTATCATCAGCTCAAGGCTGTTTTCCTGGCATCTGGCAAAGGGAGGCGTCCAAATTTGCCATCTCAACTTGAACTGACAAACAAACTTCTTGTTCAAGTTCTGCGCCTGAGGGATGAAGGCAGGAAAACTTTTGACGAAGCAGCAGAATTCCTCTGCAAACTATTGCCAGAGAGTGACTTGACCTTTGCAAGTTCCAGGTACAAGCTTGTGTCTATGAAGGCGAAACAAGAGTTGGGCAGTGTGTCATCTCTACAGCAAAGTGAACCTGTGAGTGTGAACAGCTTGGGGCCTTATCTCGATGGAGTGACTCGCCAAAGTGTTTTGGGTGGGCAGCATGTAAAGCCATACAGACCACCATCTCATGGTCTTCTTAAAGACCTATTGACATTGAAAAGAAAAGAAAGCAAGTCCTACAAAGATGTATGTCAGTGGTGGTTGCAGCTGACAGGAAACAGCGCTTCAGAGGCATGCATGACGAAAGCAGCTGCACGTTTTCAGAAAAAACATGCTACTCTCCAGCCCAGTGCACACAGGCCTGCAGGACGAACACAATTCACCAGCTTCCTTGACTCCTCCCCTTTCCCATCATCACCATCATGCTCCCAAAGTGCTTCAAGTTCAACTTCAAGTGCACCTCCAAATGGCAAAGGTGACAGTCAGCCCGACTATGTACTGAAACTTGCAGAAGGAGCAAAGCAATTGTTTGCAGCAGGACGCAGGGAACATGAACTGCAGAAAGAGGTTGAAGACCTCAAGTTTCGTGTGTCAGTGCTGATAGAAGTGAACAAAGATTCCCAGATGGAGCTGGCAGTACTGAGAAAAGAAAAAGGGGAGCTACAACAAAGGTGCGCCACACTCAAAAGAAAAGCAGATGATTTTGAGACAAAAATCAATGACGGAAACGCGAGAGTGGCAGAAATCACAAGACAACTGAACTATGTACGTGACAAAGGTGTCGAGAAGAAGCTACAGAGGAAAGAAGCAAAAGTTGTTGAACTGAATGAAAAGCTGCAAGAGAACGAAGTGAACGCTCGCACTGCAGAAGATGATCAGCAGCGTTTGAGGGAGGAATTGCGAAAGCAGCAAGTTCAACAGGCAGACATGAGGCGACAGCTGGACAAAGCCAAGAGGAAGATTGCTGCAGAGAGGCAACCTGATCCACTACCACTACCAGTTCCTGAGCAACCTGCAGCACCAGAAGAAGTCAGACTGAAGAATGAAATGGGGCACTTCAAAAATAGTGCAAAGATTGTGATCATGTCACTAGTTGGTGAGTGTGAGGTGCCTGCCCACAGATGTGGGCAGGTGATCAAAACGGTTATTGAGAACGTTTGTGATGCCAGAGTTCCGGAAGGCGACCTACCTTCGCAGAGATCTGCACTTCGGTTTGCAGACCACATGCATGTTATCAGCAAAGCGCATGTTGCTGACACTCTTTTGAAAACGGATCATTGGGATTTGCATGTCGATGGGACTACCCGAGGTGGAATGAAATATGTTTGCCAGCAGGTCACCACAAATGAAGGCACCCTCTCACTTGGCTTCATTCCAGTCGCCACGGAAGACACCACTACACTAGTTGATGTCACTCTACAAATGTTGGAGGAAATCTCAGACATTTACTCGGGCACAGAAGCCCAGCAGATTTTCGTACAGATGTTGGTCAGTTTGACCGCCATCATGTCTGACCGTGCATCAGTCATGAAGTCGTTTGGACGGAGTTTGCAAGAAGAACGGAAATTGCTCATACAGACAGATGAAGGTCTTGAATTCCTGCATTGTAATGCCCATTATCTGTTGGGTTTGGGCGCTGAGTGCAAAAAAGTGCTGTCGAGAGAGGAAAAGGAGAGTGGTGAAAAGCTTGGAAGGGATGCCCTGCCACGCTTCAGCTCGTACAACAAAGCTACAGAATGCTCTGCGTTCAGGTAATTATTAATTTACTTTTTTCTCCATTTGATCTGCCCAAAAATATAATACAGCTTTAATCTAATTCTATCCATCACCCCAACTTCTATTTTTTATATGATTTAACATACCCTACATTTGATGTTTTGCATAACATACATTACAATTTACATTTGATGTTTTGCAGGTATGTCCGTACAGCTTGTGACATCCTTGGGCCTCGTGGTGATGACAAGAACGGTATACGGGACTACTGGGAGGGATACTGCCTGAGTGTGGGAAGACGGTCTGCTGTTACAAGCTTCAGAGAGAATCGCTTCAACAATTTGTTCCAAGCAGCTGCAGGTTTGTTTCCTTATAAACTTTAAAACCTGTATTATTACTAGTTTAGGGGTGGGGAGGGTGTTGAAAAGCATAAGAAATACTGGAGAGAAAGAAATGGTGTGCACACTAAATGTATCTTAATTTTGTCATTTTTTTCCAGGACTTTACTACCATCGTCATGATGTCCAAGACTGCCTTGATGTCCTGTCACAAGTGAAGAAATTGAATGGCAAGGTTGCAAGTGTTGCAGCCGACAACGCAAGTGAAGTCATCAACAACCACGTCATCACTCTGGGCCTGGTGTACTTCAGAATCACAGGTGCGTACTTTAGGGATTATGAATTTGCAGTAAGAAATAATGTGGAACTTTGCGTTTTGAATTGTTGATAAATAAATCAATTTTTACAGATAGTCTAGCATAATATTTAAAAAATGTCTTTTGTGTGTTTCACTTTCAGGTCCATACTGGAGCCTCCTTGGTGCTTCAGTGCACTACCTGGACTTCTTCAATTATGTTGGACGACTGCACAGACTCCTGATGGCCTGGTCACTTGACGCCTCCTCTGCCCTAGATGCAGATTGTGAGCCCCTCTTCCCCGACATCAACTTTCGTCATGACGGAAACATACTGCAGTCTTTGCTGTCGATTGGAGAGGAGAAGAAGGCAGCAGTGACAGCTGTGCTCCAGAAAGTATGTGCAGGACTGGTGGAGGTCACAGAACGGCAGCTGGCCGATTTTCTGCCCCAGGGAAAGTACTACAACGTTGACGATCCTGAGCTGCGTGACAAGCTGCAGCATTCCCATATCACCAACCTTGTGAGTGAAGAGAACTTTGCAGACCTGGACTTCTCACTGTTCAAACGCAGGAGTTCGAGCCTTCATCATCACTCCACAATCAACATGCTGAAGAGAAATAAAAGCATCTCTTCGTGGCTGTTGCACAAACCACTTGATGAGCAAAAACACTTGCTTGACCTGTCCAGCCAGAAGGCCAAATCCCTCAGAGAGAAGCATGTGTTGATGGAGAGAGATGCAGTGAGGGAGAAGAAAGACCTCCTGCAGCGGGCCCGCGAAAAGAAGGAGGCTGCAGATGAAAAGAAGCGCCAGAAAGTTCTCGGAGTCATGGATGACCTGAAACCCCATCAAGGTCCATGCAGTGTTCCTGCCGACATCCATAGGCTACTGGAATTGTACACCACAGACGGCGGCCTGAAGAAGGCACTGAGAGCAGAAATCCTATTTCAGAAGATGGTCATGAACCAAACCTCACCACATCTGAAGGTCACAGGTTCATCTCTGACCCTGGTGAACAGACTTTTGCAGTTCTTCGGAGGACTACCGGTTGAAAGGCTTCCTGCACTTCCTGACCCTCAAGGTCCTCCTGCCAAGCGCCCTCGGAGGGAGCTGTTTGAGGTAGAGTCGAGCTCTGACGAAGATGAAGAGGTGGAAGAGATGGAGGTGGAGCCAGTGTTTGAACGCAGATTTCAGTTTGAGCGTCTGGGAGAGATTGTGGCAGTATACTATGAAGATGCCTATTACATCGGAGAAGTATGCGAGTTGAACGGCATTGGAGAGGCTGAAGTCAACTTCATGGAGAGAATGAAACTGAAAGGAAGTGCCATTTTTAGATGGCCAGTGAAGGAGGACAGATGCCCCATTCCCTCGGATGTTGTCTTTGCTGGGAACATTGCCCTTGCCCCTTCATCATCTTCAGGGCGTTCCTTTATTGTGGAAAATCCCAGTGATCTTCCTGCAAAATATGATGCCTTTAAGGCATACCTGATTGAAAATGTGTTGTAAATTCATCAGATATTTCAAAGGTGAAATTTTTAGCTATAAATGAGTGTTTATTAGCAGAAAAATGACCGCTCGCCTTCATTTTTTTCAAAGATTATTTTTTCTGTTTCCACAAATTTCATGCTATCACTTTTAGATTTAGCAAGAATATAGATAAATGTAATATCTTCAATGTCTCCAAATTTGGGGAAGATCCCTCCAGTAGTTCAGAAGTTATGATGATTTTCATCCGAGTACGTACAAAATGACCGGACGCTGGGCAAATTGCTGTTTTACCCGACTTCGGCTATGTATATTTCATACACTTGTCAAATTAATCTTATGAAAAAAATTGGGCTTGGTCTTTGTATATATGTTTGTAAGATCTGACAGTTTCAGTCAGATCCTGCACATAATTTCAGTTTTGTGATGACCCAAAAGTGCCCTTTGGTTTTGCTTAATTTTATATTGTGTTTTTTTGGAAAGTTTGCATGTTTACTGCTCAAATAAGTATGAGTGCAGATTGCTGGAACTGTGGTTTTTTTCTATTCCTGGTTGTTGAGATCAGATCATTCTGAAAAGCTGAATGGACTGAGGATTTGATAAGTGGTAGCTTTATCATGTTTATGGTGTCAAAGTTGCCCTTTTTTCAGTTTTGAACGACGTCGCGACAGCGTAAATCTTAAAATGCAAATATCTCAGGAACTAGTAAAGGTATCCACTTAATTTTTTGTGTGTTTTGTTTGTTTTTTATTTTTCCATAAAAATGCATCAAAACATGACCTCTTACTTCATAACTAATTTTTGACTGCCGCTACCTACTATGCGTTTCTGTTTTTGAACAGTATATATCGCGCACATATTCAAGGCGCAGGGATTTATTTATGCCGTGTGAGATGGAATATTTTTTACACAATATACATCACGCATTCACATCGGCCAGCAGATCGCAGCCATTTCGGCGCATATCCTACTTTTCACGGCCTATTATTCCAAGTCACACGGGTATTTTGGTGGACATTTTTATCTATGCCTATACAATTTTGCCAGGAAAGACCCTTTTGTCAATCGTGGGATCTTTAACACGCACACCCCAATGTAGTGTACACGAAGGGACCTCGGTTTTTTTCTCTCATCCGCAAGACTAGCACTTGAACCCACCACCTAGGTTAGGAATGGGGGGAGAAAATTGCTAACGCCCTGACCCAGGGTCGAACTCGCAACCTCTCGCTTCCGAGCGCAAGTGAGTTACCACTCGGCCACCCAGTCCACATTGCCATACTCTAAGTGTGGACAGACAAGTGTTTTATATAATTGTGTAAATACTTCACGATTTGAAAATGAGAAGGCTCTTCTTATCAGACCAACCATCCTGTTTGCTTTATTTACCACAGTTTGAACATGAACATCAAATTTTAACTGTGGATCAAAGGCAACACCTAGATCCTTTTCTGATTCACACTCTGAAATGACAAATTCCTTATCATCCTGGCATTTCATAACATACTCATGTTTGGGATTCTTTTTTCCTATAATATATATGCATCACTTTACATTTAGAGACGTTAAAATAAAGGCACCATTTGTCAGACCACTGTTGCAAACAATTAATGTCTTGCTGAATTTGGTCAATACTGAAAGTGAAAGGAGTATTGTTGGCATTACTAATGCTATAATCGAGACCCATGGGAAGGATCACATACTGATGAACTTAACTGTTTACACTTCTTTTCCAATTTGATGTAATTTCTAGGACTTTCAACAGGAATTGGTGAATGTCAAGCTGTCACAAGCTGATCTCTGCCTATGTGACTGAGCATGCTGCACAATGAATAATCATAATAACTTTAAACACTGCCACCAAACCATTTGCACTATCCCGATTCTGACCTTGATGGGAAGGGAGAACATGTAGATCTCTTCCAAGCTCTTGATTTTTCCATCTTTGACCAGGCGTCCGAGTTTGGTAACTGGAACCCATTCTTTCTCGCCCTCCTTGGCCCCTCTGCCACGGCCTCTTCCACGGCCCCTTCCGCGGCCACGACCACGACCTCGCCCCCGTCCTTCGCCACCAAATCCACCACGGAATCCACCACGACCACCGCCACCGCCACCGGCTCCGCCTGCTTCAGCCATTCCTGGAGCAACAGAAATGAAGTAGTTGTAAATTTGCAGTCACACATTCGCGTGTGACACAGGCGATCACGTTAATTCGGACTCCCCGTTTTCATGTAAAATAGTCAAAGTACCTTAGCCGTCAAAACAAAAATAATCTCACAATACATTATAAGGGTCATTATTAGAACAATTCTTAACGTTATTAATGTCGATGGTTACTTCAGTGATGTACAATATTACGATTTCCTATGCCGTATATCGTTTCACGCACTTATCACTTGTTGTGGTCTTCGAGAAAGGATTACTTCCGGTTTACTTCAAGGGAAGACACTCCAAGGAAGCGCTTTGGATATCAACTTCTGGTACTTTTTCGGCATTTGTGAGAGAGGTGGGGACTAGCATTGGTCTTATTTAACAACATACCTCATGAGTTATTATTCTCTTAATTTATTTTACTGACTGTGCTCGTTGTTGAGGAGAAATTGAATTTAAAAAATGAATCAGTTCCAGCTCTTTTATGGCTGAGACGATTTTCTCATGACAACCTGTCAACTTCCTGTGCAATGCTCATGTGGATCTGCAGAGGGGTACGTTTACGTTTTTGTGCGACTTCCTTCATCAGGAGAGTAAGCTCAGATGCAAGAAAAATGGCATCTACATATGTGCGCTGTATACCCGGCGACGAAAAGATGCAGATAACAGTTGAATACTGCCACGAAGGGAGTACGTCTCGCGCGTACAATCTTGACCGCAAACAGTTCGAAGAGGTAGGGACTGCTCTGAACAGGTTGAAAACAAATCTAGCAAAAAGTCTCTTCAAAAAGAAGAAAAAGAAGAAGAATGTCCCCGCAAATAGCAGCGCTGGAGAAGATAGAGAAGAGGACGCAGAGAATAATTTGAACGTGCTAATCATCAACACAAACGGACGAAAAGTCGACGAGACAGTTCCGAATAACACAGCCTGGATAGAGGGAAACAGATTGAGGATAGGAAATACGGACATTCCCATATCTGTCAACGCACCAACGGTAAAACTGTTACCACTCCCCTCTTCGATCATGGCAGGATTTCCAGTCTTTCCTAGGTTTGAATTAGAGTTTGCAGACTTGCAGAATAGTGTGTTCACATGGGAACGACTGGAATCTTCTCCAAAAGAAGAAGTTTTAGGCGCAGAAGGTGGTGATTCTAACAGTGACAATAGTGCAGTATCACACAAATGCTTCGACCAGATTTACACACCCACAACTGCAGACATTGACTTTCGACTGAAACTTACATGTGTGCCTGGTAGAAATGGACAAGTTGGGAGGGAAGATTTTGTGGTCTCAGATGACGTCAAACCAGGACCAGGGGTGTGCCCTTTTGAAACCAGGCACCTGTTTACACCCACAAGAACAGAGCCTGATGGGTAAGTATGTGTACAAATAAAAGTTTAATTGATGCAGAATGTTTAATTATCCATGGTGTGTGCGTGTGTTTGCAGCAAGTCACTATTGTCATGCTTTTTTTCCCCTGTAACTAGTTGACATGTATTTCTAGATCGCTGAATGAGTTAATATTTGCACTGAAAAATGTGTTCAGTCCCATACGCACACAGACACACACAGAGATCAGTTGACTATCGTATGAAAGTGCTAAATGACAAAATTCACATACTTTAGTTTCAGAGTGGTGAGCTACAACCTGCTGGCAGACATCTACTCTGACTCTGAGTTTGCACGTGAAGTATTGTTTCCACACTGTCCACCCTATGCTCTCGATATGGACTACCGCAGACAACTTCTTTTGAAAGAAATCACAGGTAGGAATATTAGTTAGTGTTAGTAAGCACTGTTTTAAATCCATCCCTAATACAGGTAGACATTTACCACTGTAAGTAAACAATTGAAATCATTGTATTTGTTGTTGCTAATCTTTCTGAATGAAGTATTGTAAATCAGACTGACATGGTACATGTACCTAAATAAGAAAATGAAAAATAACACATTAACATTTTAAGGGCATTTTAATATATATATGCAGTACAGCAATTTCATGACCTTTCAGTTCCGATGAAAGGACACCTTGCATAAGAGGACCTTACCAAGATATACTTTTTGTGAGACGACATGTACCACAGTGGAAACAACCATGGAATACAAAGCGACAGAAGTGAAAATTACCCCAAAACAAAGTGATGTCTGTTTGCAGGATACAATGCTGACATCATCTGCCTGCAAGAAGTGGATCGCAAGGTGTTTGAAAATGAGCTGTTGCCATCTCTTGATCTCCTTGGTTACACTGGGTCACTGAAGGTCAAGGGCCAACAGGGGTGTGAAGGGGTCGCCATATTTATACACAGAGACAAATTTAGGTAAAACAGTGTGTTGAGTGAGTGAGTGTGTGTGCATCTGCGCATCTTGCATCTTGTGCATTTATGTATCACACATGTGAGAATCTTCAGACTTTTGGCTGAAATCAGACTTTCTTGTGAGCTCCAGTCCAAGACATAATTTCAGAGCTGTTTTTGTGCTCCATCCTCAGAATTAGTGTATTATTTTGGAACCATGGGTCATTTTCAGCCTTTTCCGTGTACCCTTGTTCTTGTGTCTGATGTGTATACATTTTGTAATATTTAATTGCAGATCTGTAGATAGACCCAGGCAGCTTTCTTTCTCTACACATCTTAGTTATACTCCGTGGTGATGGAGAGGAAGGTGTCATCATGTATGGTTCACTTCTCTTTTTCATGTACGGTCATAATATTTTTAGTACCAGGTGCTGTTTTTATGCATACATATAATATTTAATTGTAGATCTGTAGATAAACCCTGCCAGCTTTCTTTCCCTTCATCTTAGTTATAGTCCTTGAGAGGAAGGTGTCATCATGTATGGTTCACTTCTCCAATCTTTTTAGTACCAGAAGCTGCATACTGTTTTTCAGAAGTCATTATGTTCACCTTTGACACATGGGGCTTTTTTTAATTATTGGTTTTGATTAAAGGTGATGTTAATTTGTGTGCCTTGTTACTGTTTTGTCTAATATTGCCAATATAAAAATGTCTGTGCATCAGTGATCAACCTCATGTGTTGCCAACAGAATAGTGAGCCAGGAAGACGTGAGCTTGACAGAGATGATGCTGAGCGACCCAGCGTGCTCAGACTTGCGAGCATCGGTGGAAAAGCTTCCCAAACTGCAAGCCAAGATGGATGAACGCAGCACAGTTCTGCAGACGATGGTTGTGGAGTCGCTTCAGCAGCGAGGCAAGTACCTGTGCCTGGCCAACACACACCTGTATTTCCATCCTGCTGCTAGTCACGTACGTCTGCTGCAAGGGGCTACCAGTGTGAGGCACATTGAGGCTGTGTGTCGACCATACATCCAACAGGTGAGTTAGGCCAAAAAAAAAAATAGGTCTGTTTACGGTAACCCGACCGACCCTAGTTTTTTTGCGCGACCCCAGACTTTTTTTTGGCATTTGGAGGGGAAAAAAAAATCTTGTTTTTTTGGCAAAATAACGTAAAAATATGGTTTTTTGGAAGAAAAAAAAAATAAAATCCCGACCTACCGACCCTATTTTTTTGGCCTATGTTACCGTAAACAGACCTTTTTTTTGTTGGCCTTATCAGTATAATGGGGGAAAGGTGCGTGTAGGATGGCAGGAGAAAGGGTTCTGTGTGTGTTTTTGTTTGTTTGTTTGTTTGTTTGTTTGTTTGTGTCTGTTGCTGCCCAGAAAAGTGAAACTTTGGAACGGGCCCTTTGAGGACTTTATGAAGGAGTTAATCAATTATGGTCAAAACTAAAGACAAAGTCAAAGATAATAACCAAGAATGCAGACATATCACAAATCAGTGCAGAAATATCAGAGACACAATTCTTGTTTCCATTAGCATCTGTGTTTTTGACTCACATGCGAAGCAAAAGTGAGTCTATGTACTCATCCGAGTCGTCCGTCCGTCCGTCCGTCCGTCCGGAAAACTTTAACGTTGGATATTTCTTGGACACTATTCAGTCTATCAGTACCAAATTTGGCAAGATGGTGTATGATGACAAGGCCCCAAAAAACATACATAGCATCTTGACCTTGCTTCAAGGTCAAGGTCGCAGGGGCCATAAATGTTGCCTAAAAAACAGCTATTTTTCACATTTTTCACATTTTCTCTGAAGTTTTTGAGATTCAATACCTCACCTATATATGATATATAGGGCAAAGTAAGCCCCATCTTTTGATACCAGTTTGGTTTACCTTGCTTCAAGGTCAAGGTCACAGGAGCTCTTCAAAGTTGGATTGTATACATATTTTGAAGTGACCTTGACCCTGAACTATGGAAGATAACTGTTTCAAACTTAAAAATTATGTGGGGCACATGTTATGCTTTCATCATGAGACACATTTGGTCACATATGATCAAGGTCAAGGTCACTTTGACCCTTATGAAATGTGACCAAAATAAGGTAGTGAACCACTAAAAGTGACCATATCTCATGGTAGAAAGAGCCAATAAGCACCATTGTACTTCCTATGTCTTGAATTAACAGCTTTGTGTTGCATGACCTTGGATGACCTTGACCTTGGGTCAAGGTCACATGTATTTTGGTAGGAAAAATGTGTAAAGCATGTGATCGTGAGTCGTATGGGCTTTGCCCTTCTTGTTCTTTTTTTTAACTGTATTTTGGTTCGTTTAATGCATTGTTTTTTGGTCAGGATAGTACAAATATGTGTTACGTTGTGTTATTCAGGGCAAAAGCATCGCTGTGGTGTTTTGTGGTGACTTCAACAGCAGCCCAAGTCAGGGCATTGTACAGCTGATGACTAAAAAGAATGTTCCCCAGGACTACGGGGACTGGAGTAGTGGTAAGGAGAATTACCAAGTAAATCTTGCCTTACCCCTTCCCTCAAAATACACCAAATACTCTAAACCAAATAATTCTCACCACCTTGCTATCGAGGAGGCTAAGATCTTATTCTTGTGATTGTCTTTCATTATTTTTATTTGTATGTCCTTCCACCAAAAAGTCCATTGCAAGAGTGTGTGATGAAAAGAGGAGAAAGAAAATGAGAAGGGCAAAACTGACAACTGACAATACCCGTGTGACTTGGAATAATAGGCCGTGAAAAGTAGGATATGCGCCGAAATGGCTGCGATCTGCTGGTCGATGTGAATGCGTGATGTATTGTGTAAAAAATTCCATCTCACACGGCATAAATAGATCCCTGCGCCTTGAGTCCGAGTCTGGAGATATGCGCGCGATATAAGACTTCATATAACAAGAAAGATAAGTAAATGCTGGAGGCGCTTAAAAACGAATTTGCACATAAATAGTGAACAACAAATGAGAACTTCTTCAGCCTGGACACTTACATATAGTTATTTTATTAAGATTCAATTCAGTATCCAAAAAATGTCATGAGTCAGCAGAAGCAACAGTTCAATTGGATACCTTTTGCATAGTACAGTAGTCGCCGCTTATAAAAAACACCTTGGGACCGAACAAAAGTGTTTTTAATAAGCGGCGTTTTTAATAAACGGCTGCGTGTTGAACATGTCCATCAGTAACGAAAGGTAAGAAGACCGACGCACGCATACAAGCTAAGGCAAAAAAAAAAATAATAGTCTGTTTACGGTAACATAGGCCCAAAAAAATAGGCTCGGTAGGTCGGGAATTTTTTGTTATTTTTTTAAAAAAAAAATTTTCTAAAAAAACCCCATATTTTTAAGTTATTTTGCCAAAAAACAAAGACTTTTAAAATTTTTTATTATTAATTCTTTTTTCTTTCCAAATGCCAAAACAAAGTCTAGGGTCGCGCAAAAAAAAAAGGGTCGGTCGGGATACCGTAAACAGATTTCACCGTACAACTGTTTTGAAACTTTACCAAAAGCATTTTAATGACAAATAAAAACGATTCAGAATATGTACATGTATCGCACATCACAGTTTGCCGAGGCATTGTTCTATGGTATTCTGATCCATGGGCTGTTTGCGCAAAAAGTCACGGATCTCCCCTCCCATAGTGTCAGGGATCTCCCCTCCCATAGTGTCACGGATCTCCCCTCCCATAGTGTCAGGGATCTCCCCTCCCATAGTGTCACAGATCTCCCCTCCCATAGTGTCACAGATCTCCCCTCCCATAGTGTCACAGATCTCCCCTCCCATAGTGTCAGGGATCTCCCCTCCCATAGTGTCAGGGATCTCCCCTCCCATAGTGTCAGGGATCTCCCCTCCCATAGTGTCAGGGATCTCCCCTCCCATAGTGTCACAGATCTCCCCTCCCATAGTGTCACAGATCTCCCCTCCCATAGTGTCAGGGATCTCCCCTCCCATAGTGTCACAGATCTCCCCTCCCATAGTGTCACAGATCTCCCCTCCCATAGTGTCACAGATCTCCCCTCCCATAGTGTCACAGATCTCCCCTCCCATAGTGTCAGGGATCTCCCCTCCCATAGTGTCACAGATCTCCCCTCCCATAGTGTCAGGGATCTCCCCTCCCATAGTGTCACAGATCTCCCCTCCCATAGTGTCACAGATCTCCCCTCCCATAGTGTCAGGGATCTCCCCTCCCATAGTGTCACAGATCTCCCCTCCCATAGTGTCAGGGATCTCCCCTCCCATAGTGTCAGGGATCTCCCCTCCCATAGTGTCACAGATCTCCCCTCCCATAGTGTCACAGATCTCCCCTCCCATAGTGTCAGGGATCTCCCCTCCCATAGTGTCACAGATCTCCCTCCCATAGTGTCAGGGATCTCCCCTCCCATAGTGTCAGGGATCTCCCCTCCCATAGTGTCACAGATCTCCCCTCCCATAGTGTCAGGGATCTCCCCTCCCATAGTGTCAGGGATCTCCCCTCCCATAGTGTCACAGATCTCCCCTCCCATAGTGTCACAGATCTCCCCTCCCATAGTGTCACAGATCTCCCCTCCCATAGTGTCAGGGATCTCCCCTCCCATAGTGTCACAGATCTCCCCTCCCATAGTGTCAGGGATCTCCCCTCCCATAGTGTCACAGATCTCCCCTCCCATAGTGTCACAGATCTCCCCTCCCATAGTGTCAGGGATCTCCCCTCCCATAGTGTCACAGATCTCCCCTCCCATAGTGTCAGGGATCTCCCCTCCCATAGTGTCAGGGATCTCCCCTCCCATAGTGTCACAGATCTCCCCTCCCATAGTGTCACAGATCTCCCCTCCCATAGTGTCAGGGATCTCCCCTCCCATAGTGTCAGGGATCTCCCCTCCCATAGTGTCAGGGATCTCCCCTCCCATAGTGTCAGGGATCTCCCCTCCCATAGTGTCAGGGATCTCCCCTCCCATAGTGTCAAACTTGGCAGCGTGTTCAAACCCCCTCCTCCCAAGTCCCATTGTGAGGACTTGCAGCGCCCTCCCTCATACTTCTTGCATTCAGTTTTCAGTAGCGATCAAGCAAGTCAACTTTGTCTTTGGATGTCGGATCCATTCTTTTTCTTTTTTTTGAAGCTAAAGCTGAAGTTGAAGCCATTTTCAGTTTCACTGCTTATCCAGTGAGAAGAAAGACCAGACAGTGTTGAATTGTCATCTGATGTTTTACTGATAAGGGTGTGAGTTGTCATCTGACGGTTTACAAGGGTGTGATCATGTTACACGACACTTGAGATTGCCACAAGTTCTCAAACGTCGTATAGTTGTGTTCTTTTATTCTACGTCGCCCGTCTTCGCAGCAGCAGAAAACAACTCGTCAAATTGAGTTCGAGGATTTATTCAGCATTCAATACATACAACTGCACAACGTAGCAGAACTCAAATAGAAGCTTCTTTAACATTCAAATCGCGCTGGCATATATAGTAAATACTCAATCTCGAGAATATTCCAGACCGAACACGATACAACTACATTATACGAGCCGTGCATGGACTAAACTAGCGACATTCTCTTATGACGTACATCAAAAAGCGCCGACGCACTTAATCCGAACGAACGCCACGAACTCACACTAAATCAGCATGGTAAACAACTTGTTTTGACAGGACTAGAAAGTTCACCTGCATTCTCGTCCAAGCATAAATATTGTGTTTACAAAATATAATATCGGTACTTTCCCACAAAGTAAAAATAAGTCAACTACATGCAACACACAAAACTGAACCAAAGCTCAGCAACGGTAGCGTTTCCTAACATTACCCCCAACACCAGAAGAAATTTACCTAATTTCTTTCAATCATTGAAACGCTACTTGTACACATATTATGTATACATAACAGATTGAAATCCAGGTATGTACATTAGTCTGTTGGAGAATGAACACAGTTTTACTCACATACTCGGCTGAGAAAATCTGCTCCAACATTGTCTGAACCTTTGATCGATTCCACTCGCATATCAAAGTTCTGCAAGTACATCACCCACCTCATGATACGATTATTCACAAACTTCGCAGAGTTCAGGTAGGTGAGGGGTTTGTGATCAGTCTGAAGCACGAATTTCACCCCTTGGAGGTAGAGTTCAAATTTCTTGATTCCCCACACGATGGCTAAACACTCTTTCTCCATGGTCGAGTAGTTCTTCTCGGCTCCTGACAGCTTCTTGCTGGCATAGCTGACCGGAAACGGTTTACCTCCATGCTCTTGCATCAGCATGGCGCCGATCCCTTCGTCCGATGCGTCTGTACGCAAGATGAACTCTTTGGCAGTATCAGGAAGGCGTAGCACCGGGTCTCGTGACATCAGGTCGCGCACGATCTGGTATGCCTTCTCCTGAGCTGGTCCCCAGAGTATTCGGTTGGGGCATCCTTTTCGGGTCATGTCCGACAAAGGCGCCGTTATGGCGGCGAAGTTTGGAATGAACTCTCTGTAGTACCCAGCCAATCCAAGGAAGGATCGCACCTGCTTCTTGGTTTCAGGACGTGGCGCATTGAGGATCTTGGTGACGTTTTCCAACAAAAGCCCCTTTTGACCTTCCTTCAGTGAATGACCTATGAAGTCAACGTTGTCGGTCCCCAAAATGCACTTGCTGGGTCTCACGGTCAGATTGGCTTTTGTCAGGCGGGAAAACAGTTCCCTCAAAGTCTCCAGATGCTCCTCAAAGGTCTCCGTGTGGACTAGCAGATCATCCCAGTAGTACACAACATTCTTCATTCCTTTGAGCATTTTTCGCATTCCCCTCTTCAGGGTAGCACCACTGTTCACCATGCCAAAAGGCATCCGCAGGCACTCATACGTTCCGTCTGGAGTTGCAAAGGCGGTCTTTGGTATGTCCTCTTCGCGCACAGGAATTTGCCAATATCCCTTGCTGAGATCGATCTTCGAGAAGATCTTACTGCCAGTTAACTGTCGGAATAGATCAGTTGCCGTCGGCATTGGTTCAGGGTCAAACACGGTGATCTTATTGACTTTCCTGAAGTCAATGCATACCCTGTTTGTGCCGTCTTTCTTCTTGACCACAACAACGGGAGATGAGTAAGGGGATGATGACTCACGGATGACCCCCATCTTCAACATGCTGTCAATGTCCTTCTTCAAGGATTCCCGAGCCTGAAACGGGATAGGGTATGGTTTTGAGCGAACAGGAACGTCAGATGTGAGGTGGACTTCATGTTCGACCAAGGACGTAGAGCCTGGAACATCAGAGAACCTATGGGTGAAGTCGCCCATAAAATCATGCAGCTCCTTCTGCTGGTCTTCCGTCAGGTCAGGTCCTAACTTGACGTCATCCACTCCCTCTTTCTTGTGGAGGTCTCCCAACTCCAGTAGTTCCTCTCCGTCGAACTCGTCTAGTTCGGCTGGTTCTTCCACACTTGCTGCGACCTGTACTGCTTCCGGAGGTCTCTCCACATACAGTTTCAGGAGGTTAGCGTGGTAGATCTTGGACTTCTTGCCGACATTCACCTTGTAATCGTTGATCCCTACCACGGCCTCAACCTCGTATGGGCCTTTCCACTGCATCAGTAGTTTGTTGTGATCAGTGGGGAGCAGTATCAGCACTTTGTTACCTGGTGTAAACTTCCTGTTTACGGCTTTGCGGTCGTAGTAGTGCTTTCCACTATCCTGAGACTTTCTCAAGTTTTCTCTCGCAATCTCGAGAGTCTCCTCCAGTTTCTCTCGCAACTCAAACACGTACTGGTAACTGTTCTTCACTTCAGGTGTGTCCACATCTTTCGTCCACAATTCCTTTAGTATCTGCATCGGGCCTCTCACGGTCCGCCCGTACATCAGCTCGAACGGGGAGAATCCAGTGGACTCTTGTGGCATCTCCCTGTATGCAAACAGCAAGGCATTGATGTAGCGATGCCACTGCCTTGGCTGCTCACTGCATAGTTTCTTCAGCGTGGACTTCAGCGTCGCATTGAATTTTTCGACCAGCCCATTGCACATCGGGTGATAGGGTGTCGTAGTCAAGTGACGAATGCTCAGCAGCCTGTTGACCTCCTCCATGCATTCAGAGACAAACTGTGTCCCCAGGTCTGTGAGGATCTCTTCAGGAACCCCAATTCTGCTGAAAATGTCCACAAGTGCCTCGGCTACAGTCTCGGTGTCAATTTTCTTCAGAGGCACGGCTTCTGGGTACCTGGTTGCATAGTCTACCAGGGTCAGTACCCAACGATGACCCGCTTCACTTGGCGGTTTGATCTCGCCGATGAGGTCAATGGCTACCCTCTTGAAAGGTCGGTCGATCAAAGGCATCTTCTGCAACGGCACTTTCGGGACCCTTCCTCGAGGTATGGTTTTCTGGCAAATATCACACGATCGGCAGAATCGAGTCACATCTGCATGCAGTCCTGGCCAGTAAAACGCAGCCTGGATTCTGTCCGATGTCTTCTTGACCCCCAGGTGACCTCCCATAATAGAGTCGTGGGCCACCTCCATCACCTGGCGCCTAAGTGGTTGAGGCACCAGAACTTGACGTAATGGCTTCCCACCGTTGACTCTCGGGTGCTGGAACACTCTGTACAGGATCTTGGCCTTTACTTCAAAGTGCACAGTGCCTTCGCCCTTAGTCATCTCCTTGACAGGACGACTCCTGTACTTTGTCAAGGTCAAATCAGCTTCCTGTAGCTGAATCAGCCGATCCCTGTCCACGACAGCAGTTGCAGAACTGTTGGTGACCCTGAGTGGCGTAGTTGTTTTGTCCTTCTTCGCCTGGGCTCTGGTCGTCACAGCGCTTACAACCTGCGGCTGGTCGCGGCGATGCACAGTTGCTCTGTCATCTCGTAACAGTTCGCTGACATCTTCATTCGCGAATGGCAGTGGGTCTTCCTCCTCAGCAGCAGGCTGAGCTGAGCCCATTCTCCATTCGAAATCAGGGTCATCAGGACGTCTCGCACCCCCAATGTTCCCAATTAGTAGATCGTACAAGGGCTTCTTCAGGCAGACGGCCTCAACTTCTCCGGTGAAGTATGGAGTATCGATCTGGATTTCTACCACTGGTGCCTTCACGCATTTGCTGTCAGCCATGAGCGTCCACTTGAAGTCACCAGTGAACTTCTCTGTTGGCACCAGATCCTCTTTGACAATGACTCCATTGCAGCCCGAATCTCTGAGAACAGTCACTTCCTGCTTCTCAACAAATCCCTTCGACACGGGCATGTTCGACACTGACACAGCTGCGCTGGCGACGACAGAGATTGACCTGCCATTGGCGAGTAAAAGCTGGCCATCAGATATACATTCTTCCACGTCCGATGGTGTAGCCACTTGCTCGGCAGCCCTTGGAAGTATGACGCTGCTCGCACATACTTGTTGGTTCGAGCCACTCGTTTGCCTCTTGTTGTCGTAATATCTCCGTCGATGTTCTTGCGCTTTGTCATTGACATGTCCGTTATTTTTCTTTTGGGGACAGTTGGCGACTCGGTGGCCCTTGGCATTGCAAAGGAAACACGTTATGTTCTGCCCTTCATTGGATGATGGTGCGGACTCAGTTTGTCCCTTGGCAGGTTGGTTTCCCTGGTTCCCGCTCTTCTGGAAAGGTTTCGATGACTTTGACGTCCCCAGGGTCCTTCCATGAGCAATGAGATAACGCTCAGCAGCATCAGTAATGTCCTTCAAACCCCGCAGTTTTTGCTCTTCCAAGCGGGTCGCCAGGTCCTTCGGGCATGCATTAAGGAACTGCTCCTTCACGATCAAGTCCCGCAGACTCTCGTATGACTGCTCTTCACCTGATAACTCCACCCACTTCTGCAGGTATGACGACAGGCGCTCCACAAACTGGCTCGGTGTCTCTCCAGACAATGGCTGGCATTCGCGGAAGCGTTGACGGTAGCCCCTTTCAGTGAAATTGTAGCAACGCAACAGAGCTTCCTTCAGTACATCATAGTCTCTGGCGTCATCATTTGAGAGTCTAGTGTAGACCTCAAGTGCTGCCCCAGTCAAATGTGCGCTGAGTTGAATCGCCCAGTCGTCGCGCTGCCATCTAGCACTCTCAGCGAACCTCTCGAATCTTGCAAGGTAGCAGTCGATCTGGTCCTTCCCGTCAGCGAATGCTGGAAGTTTCGGTGCCCTGTGTAGCATTTGCTGCTGGTTATCTCTTTGGCGTGGTGCCTCGTGCTCAGTTTGAACACGCACCATTTCTGTCTGAAGCTCTAAGCGCTTGGTCTCCATTTCTATCTGGAGCTCTAAGCGTTTCAGCTCCATTTGCTTTTCTTCACGCTGCGCTTGTCTTTCTTCACGCTGTGCTTCTCTTTCTTTTTCTTCACGCTGCGCTCGTCTTTCTTCACGCTCACGCTGCGCTTGTCTTTCTTCCCGCTCACGCTGCGCTTGTCTTTCTTTTTCTTCTCGCTGCGCTTGTCTTTCTTCACGCTCACGCTGCGCTTGTCTTTCTTCACGCTGCGCTAGCAGTTGTGTCTGGGACTCGACGAACTCCGTCAGCTGCTTGCCTTTCAGTCCCAGTTCAACTCCTTTTGCCCAGAATTCAGCCATTCTGGTCTTTTCCGGTGCGTTCGTCTGTATTCTTTCACAGCCACGAACGTAGACGAATGTAGTCTTCTAAAAGAACACAGTCTCTACTGCACCTCCGATGCTTCTCTCGTCGCTGTTCACCTTCGTAGACGCAGGCTGCCACCCTCCTCGTCTAACGTGACGGCGCACTCTGCTCACGATACGTACACGACGTACCCCAGTCGTATTTCGTAGTATTAATGCACTAGCTCCGCGACGAAGTCCGTCTCGTCCAAACGGCAGCTAACCTCTGTAATCCCGATACACTCCGGCGTCGCTCACCGTATCGAGTTGCGGCGATTACCAAACTCTTCCCACAGTCACACCGAATCCACGGTTCCGTAGTCTCAATACTGATCCCTCAGGATACACCCGATTGATGGCTACCTCCTGTGACTGTCTTGACGCTGGAAAACCCTTGGCGTTAAACGTAGATCCTTGGCTTGGCCCCCAATTGTTACACGACACTTGAGATTGCCACAAGTTCTCAAACGTCGTATAGTTGTGTTCTTTTATTCTACGTCGCCCGTCTTCGCAGCAGCAGAAAACAACTCGTCAAATTGAGTTCGAGGATTTATTCAGCATTCAATACATACAACTGCACAACGTAGCAGAACTCAAATAGAAGCTTCTTTAACATTCAAATCGCGCTGGCATATATAGTAAATACTCAATCTCGAGAATATTCCAGACCGAACACGATACAACTACATTATACGAGCCGTGCATGGACTAAACTAGCGACATTCTCTTATGACGTACATCAAAAAGCGCCGACGCACTTAATCCGAACGAACGCCACGAACTCACACTAAATCAGCATGGTAAACAACTTGTTTTGACAGGACTAGAAAGTTCACCTGCATTCTCGTCCAAGCATAAATATTGTGTTTACAAAATATAATATCGGTACTTTCCCACAAAGTAAAAATAAGTCAACTACATGCAACACACAAAACTGAACCAAAGCTCAGCAACGGTAGCGTTTCCTAACAGATCACTGTTCACACAAACGCTGAAGTGTCTTGAGTTGTCATCTAACGGTTTACTGACAAGAATTCACGACCAGAAGGCGACTACTAACCCTCTGAGCAGAGAGGAAATGAACAAAAAGTGTTTTTATTAAACGGCCCCTGTAGTTAATAACCGGCGGAATTTTACATAGGTTATGTAGTGGTAAATCCGGACCGGACCAGACTGTATTTAAAAAACGGCTGTTTTTATTAACCGCGTTTTTTTATAAGCGTCGACCACTGTACTTACTCTTTAACTGTGGAGTCATTTCTTTGTCCCATGGACAAAACTGAAGTTTTTCTTTTTTTCATCACTTTATTGTCCCATCGCTGGGAAATTCGGGTTGCTTCCTCCAAGTGGAAAGCTAGCAGCAGCAGAGTCGCTGGGGGTGGAACATTGATACCGTCACTGAGTTTGCACATAAAGTTGACCCGTGTCTGTCCCGGCCCGGATTCTGACCCACAGATCACAAGCTCACTTTTAAACAGGCACATGCATTTTAACTTCGACACAGCTACAGATTTCTTTGCTTTACAGGTGGAGAAGAGGAGAAAATTGAAGGCTTGGAGTTGCGACATGACTTTGACCTGATCAGTGCTTGTGGCGTCGTAGACTACACCAACTACACACCAAACTTTCACGGCATGCTGGACTACATCTTCGCTGACTCCAAGAATCTAGCTGTCAAGCAGGTGGTTCCCATGCCTTCCCATGAAGAGGTTACCCTCCATTCCGGTCTCCCCAGTGTTGTCTTCCCCTCTGACCATATAGCCCAGGTCTGTGATCTGACCTGGAAAGTATAGCTTAAAACGCTGGTGCACCACTGATTGTCAAGTACAGTGTGACTATAATTTGGTCAAGCTTCATAGATGTTGCTTCAGAAGCTTTCATTTATTTGAGAAACAGCATCCTGGAGTTATTTTGGTTGTCAGCTATTTCATAGCCAGAATGGGGTAGGTGGTGAACAGATTATGTAGATGTGCTACTTTCTAAGACCGTAAAAGCTGCTTTTCAAAGTGAACTGTGATCTGTATTTTTGGCATAATGAAACTGGCTTGTGCTATAATTGACAATGGGTGAATGAAAAAGCTCTGAACTTTAAGATATCGGTATGATGTGAAAAGTTATTTCTGTTTATATTTCAAGTAAGATATATTTTGTGTTAAAGAAGAAATTCCCTGTTGCAGAAAAGCATTGTAGTGGTTGTAACTTCCTGAATGTAACAGCGGCTGCTATTGCAGCGGGCATGCTACTCTCCATGTCTTAAAAAAACACTTTTGGGGAGGACAAAAAGTAATTTCCAGACCACTACTTGTGGTGACCGAGTCCTACCCTAGACATTACTTGTATGGGGCTTTGTAGTTATTGCTCCTAAATTCCACATGTGGCTTGTACAATTGTAAAGAAACAAAAGACTTTTAGTGCTGCTAAATGGTTTGAAATTAAGTGTTCAAGAAGAAATAGATAAATGTTAAAAGAGAAGTAGGACCAATACAGACCATGAATGTGTGTAGAAACTGTGTGTTTGTCTGTTCACCTCCGGGACAACCTGTGTCTGGCCTGTCTGAAAACACCTCCACGTGAGGGGTTGTGCTGCTAGCGCGGTGAAGATAAAGAGGGAACATTTTGTCTGCCGGCGCAGCAGCAAGCAGGATGTCTCTGAACTGTGTTGAAGCTTACATAGCTTTTGAAGCTTAAAATGGCAAATATGAAGATATTACTTTAGTGACAAATCTGTTTTGTTTCTGCCACATTTTATTCTTTCTGCTTTCACTGTGGATTATTCTCTTTAAAAAATGTTTTTTAAGCTTGTGGACTTGTTGTTTGTCTGTGGGATCATGAGCTGCATTTTTGGTATATTATGAATTACATTTTTTTTATCTGAACTCCAACAACAATGAAATGCGTATTACCGTTTTTACGTGTGCAGTGATGGCGCTAGTATTTTTTCAAACCGGTACGCAAACTTTTATAATGTAAACAGTCCAGAAAACAAGAAGGGCAAAGCCCATACGACTCACATGCTTGACCTTGACCTTTACATGACCTTGACCTTCAGGGTCAAGGTCAAATAACTAGACCTAGCAATGACATACACTAAGAACTGCTTTACACATTTTTCCCACCAAAATACATGTGACCTTGACCCAAGGTCAAGGTCATCCAAGGTCATGCAACACAAAGCTGTTAATTCAAGACATAGGAAGTACAATGGTGCTTATTGGCTCTTTCTACCATGAGATATGGTCACTTTTAGTGGTTCACTACCTTATTTTGGTCACATTTCATAAGGGTCAAAGTGACCTTGACCTTGATCATATGTGACCAAATGTGTCTCATGATGAAAGCATAACATGTGCCCCACATAATTTTTAAGTTTGAAACAGTTATCTTCCATAGTTCAGGGTCAAGGTCACTTCAAAATATGTATACAATCCAACTTTGAAGAGCTCCTGTGACCTTGACCTTGAAGCAAGGTAAACCAAACTGGTATCAAAAGATGGGGCTTACTTTGCCCTATATATCATATATAGGTGAGGTATTCAATCTCAAAAACTTCAGAGAAAATGGGAAAAATGTGAAAAATAGCTGCTTTTTAGACAACATTTATGGCCCCTGCGACCTTGACCTTGAAGCAAGGTCAAGATGCTATGTATGTTTTTTGGGGCCTTGTCATCATACACCATCTTGCCAAATTTGGTACTGATAGACTGAATAGTGTCCAAGAAATATCCAACGTTAAAGTTTTCCGGACGGACGTCCGGACGGACGACTCGGGTGAGTACATAGACTCACTTTTGCTTCGCATGTGAGTCAAAAACGGTAGGCTGGTCATTGGAACCAGTAAGAGTCCATCTCAGAGTACTGGTTTTGTTTTTTTACCAGCGAAAAAAACGGTAGTTCTAAATATCAACCGGTAGGTCATACCGGCAGCCAATTTTGTTCCAGTATTTTCTTATTTCAACTGGTAAAATATCAGTAATTACCGGTTAACCCCAATATTGATGTGTATTATTTATTTATTGCATATTCATGCATGAAGTGGATCCGTGGTTGCTTTGTTTGTTGTTTGTTTTAATTTTAACAAAGATTTTCACAGTATTGTTCAAACTGAGAATTGGCGACATGAAATGTCTAGAGTAAAATGTTGAGATTGTTCAGCTTATGATTGTCTTTTAATGTAAGATATATCTTAAATATATATATATATATATATTGATATATATATTAAACACATTTGCCATGCAGGCAGAACTTGTTATAGTAAATGGGCAGTGTTTTGTAGCTTACCCTGTTTCTACCAGGTGGTTTGAGGCACCTCATCATCACTACCACATTGCCTGTTTACAGCTTGCTACTGTGTCAGCTTACCTGTTCATGCTTAGCTATGGAGGGGTTATCTTCTTTGAGGATGGTGCAAAAACTAGTAAAAGAATGCTTACCTGCGCAAAGGATTTATTATTAATTTTGTTGTTTTAGAGGATTGAACATAATGATGGTGTGACAGCTTTTACTCAGCTAGCTACATTGGAACCCCCTCTTTGAAACCTTAAACAATCCTAGAAAATTGGGTCTTAAAAGGGTGGTAAATTTAGTCTGTGAACAGAAAATTGGGTCTTAAAAGGGTGGTAAATTTAGTCTGTGAACAGAAAATTGGGTCTTAAAAGGGTGGTAAATTTAGTCTGTGAACAGAAAATTGGGTTTTAAAATGGTGGTAAATTTAGTCTGTGAACAGAACATTTCAGAACACAGGATCTTAAAGCGGGGGAGGGTGTGGGACGTGGGGGGGGGGGGGGGGGGGGGGGGGAGGGTCTTTTGGGGATTGAGAGGTATGCTTATAAGAGTTCTCTATAACATGGGTGATATTCAGTTTCTGTTTGCATAATCATTACACAGCACATACAAGAGCCTTTGCACTATTTGCATTCAATTATCAAGTATGGCATGTCGGTGAGATACAGCCAGTGTGGCTTTTGAATATGTGTACGTATACGTGCACTTGTTATCTCTGAAAAATCAGTGGTGCATATTTTTGATAGCTTTTGCTATAACAGGAACTGCTACCAGATACATTATTGGTGCCAGTGTAACTTGATAGTTATTTTATCTAGCTTTTTTGCAGTACTTCACATATAAAGCTGATGTCAAGGAATTTGTGTACGTACATATATGTGCAGTTTTCTTATAAACACTGGTATGTATGCTGTACATGTAACATATTTTTGTCAAGGAATCTTTCTACTGTTTGAATTTAGATCCAGTTTTATGAAACCAGTTAATTTTGTGTGTGGAGAGATAAGCTCTTCAGAACACCAAATCTAAAATTAAAAAAATGTGACCCAGAAGTGCACGCTCGCTAACACAAACACAATGGAGGGAGAAAAATGAAAGTGATAAGAGAAGGAACATTTATGGTACGGAAGAAAAAAATACCATGCCTTGTTAAATTCATCGATCTACAAGTCTAAGTATGCTGCTGGTTTTTGTGTGTGTTTTTGTTTTGATAAATGTTTTATTATGAGTAAAAATTAGCAGTCAGATTTACCAAAAAGTTGGACTTTCCCCCCTGTTAAACGCACAGTTGGTTCACTTGATGAGTCATATTGAATGATGCAAATATTATTTTGAATGATGCAAATTTGATTCCTGCTTTGTATCTTCTTATCATTTGCTATTTTCTTCTTGTGATATCTATTTCACATGTAAGAATGTTAAATCTAAGCCAAACCAAGCTGATAAAAAATTACCAGCAGACCTGTTTACCCCCAAAACTTGACAAGAGTAATGGTCAAGTCAAAAATAGTAATCTGATGACCAAAATAGTAACCCAGTGGTTACAAACAACAACATTAGTAGCACAAACCTCAGTTGAAGCACATTTGAAAATCGTAGTCTGAACTCAAATGGAGTATTTTCTCCCCCAAAATAGTAATAAATTACTCCAAAATAGTACGGGTAAACAGGTCTGTACCAGTGATTGAATGATTTGAGTGTTGTGGCAAATTACAGCATGCATTTAAAACAAGTTAAAACTTGCTTGGATTTTGTTGTGTGCTTTTCACACAAGTAAGTGTGTGTGTGTGTGTGTGTGTGTGTGTGTGTGTGTGTAAAGCAATTACCTTGATGTTGTACAGGGAAAACCACTCTATCAGAAAACAAAGTGAAACACGCCAAGGGATACATCAAAGATTTATTAAAAACGCATCAGTATGATATATACATTATAATTACAACAGCAACAGCATGCTTATGAGGGACAAAAACTATCTGCACATATTCTTGAAATATGAAAAAAGATGTTTAAATAAAAAAAGTATGTAAACAAACTTGTTTTAGAGCAACATTATTCCCTTTATAAGGTAATTTAAACTTTGATTTCTCTGACAAGTTATTTAAAACAAGGCGTGTTGTAAGATACTATACGGGATAATTACTAAAAAGACACTCGCTCAGTGTGTAAGTTTGCCTGCATGTTACATGGCCAACTGGAGAGTCTATTTTTCAAACAAAATTGTATGCTCCATGGAGCAAACAAATTTCTGGTGACCTTATTCAATCACAGACATCATTCAAAAATGTAAAACCATTTCGATTGTTGGACCACAGAAAACATTAACTGATAAAACTTGCAAAAATGCAAAATGTGACATAATTTGGAATAACTTATAAAAGAAAATACATATCAAAAATGTGTTAAATATTATGCAAAATGTGACAAGTTTGAGCAGTTCTCTTGTGACCTAACTTTAAAAAAAACAGACCATTTCTTGAACCCAAAAAATGTTTGTAGTAGAAGCACACACATCCTAATTTGTAACAAATATTTTCAGGAGGACCCATTCCCACTAGCAAGCTAAAAACATCTTCAAGAGCATAAAGAAAACAAGTCCGCAACAGCACCAAAGAAAAAAAAAACATTAATAAAAAAAACATCTGAAATTGGGTACCAAGGTCATGCAAGGTTATAAAAACAAAAGAACTTACTAAGGACCAGATGCAAGGTTCAAATGTTGACACTAGAGAAGAATAACACTTGAAAACAAAGGATAAAGATATCACTAAACTACTGGATTTACAAAATTGAGCCTTGTCGTGATTCTTCTTCTAATGATGTGCAATATGATGTATATTTTCCATTTGTTAAATCAAAGTCAGATTTTCTCGTCCGAAATCATTGCTTCCTGTCTGTGCAGAGAAAATTGCCTGATGACAATGTAAGAAACATAAATCAGTCACAAATTCATCAGTTATGCTGTAAACTGTACATTAGTTGTTGAAATACTGCTGCACCCAAAAACTGTGCCAAGAATGGAAAAATGTCATCATCCGAACACATCGTATGATCTAAAGAACTTATGAAATGGTGCAAGCAAGCAAAAAATCCTTCTCATAGCAAAAAAGTCAGTTATGTACATTCAATCAATGCAGTTTCTCTTGTGTGATCTGATTTATTTGATGAATTTCCTTCACATGAGAAAGCCAGCAATGTTTAAAAGGACTATTTCTGTTTCTTTCTTGTAGCCAATCGGTTTTTCTTTTCCAAGCAAAAGATCATACTTTATTTTTCAAGCAAAACATTGTGCATGATTGTGATGGAAAAAGCAACTGCTGAGAGAGAGCTATTTCATATTAAACATTGCCAGCAAAATAGTTATCTATGATCCCTGAGAACGCGTCACAGGAATGCCCAAAGACTACAGATAATGTTGTTTATCAGTGCAAACATGATAACAGAAAGAGAGATCTGAAGACAATAACAAACATATACAACATTTTGTTCAAAAAGAGTAGAGTTATACAAAAATATGGGCATAGTGTACAAACACTGACAGTTTCAGAATAAAGTTCTTCCAGTACATTGCACAGCTTCAAGTTTGGTGCATCAGTACACTTAGATGTTTCTGTTGACCGCTACAACAACAATATCTGATTTTAAAACTGTTCTCAATAAATCAGCACTTCTGCTTCAGTTCACATCTTCAGCACTCATTGTGCATGCTTTTGTTGTTGTTGTGCCAATATATTGCATCAGAGCACTTGGTAAATCAAGGCCAAGGGGTACTGTTGATAATTGTGAAAATGTGCACCTTTGTGTGAGACAAAATAGACCCCAGAAGGTGAAGTGATCATCTCACCACAGATATTTTACGTTATTTGCCTTTTTGACCAAAATATGACATTTTACACAGATCGAGACAGTCATTGTTCTCCGAGACCGCGATACATTTATGTATTGATCGAATTCCTTTCAGGTACTGACTTTGTTGTTGTTTTGACGATTGAACGAGCACACACACAAGCAATCAAACACATAAGCTTCATATTTGGGCGTTTCAGGTTGACCGAAACTTCAAAGGAACTACAAAACACACGTCATGTACTGACTTTGTTGTTGTTTTGACGATTGAAGAGCACACACACATGCAATAAAACACATGTGGAGACACACACAGAGTAAAGGATGATCTCCCTTGTTCATGTATAATTTCTATGCATTCTCGCTCTTGACGTCATTCTATATTTAACTTTTCTTTAAAAGTACAAGCGATCGAGTGCACATTTTGGCATTTTCTGCAGCGCTCTCATTATAACTTTCTATATCCCATGACCTCCCTTCTTTGTCTCTGTTACTTCAGTATGGGTATATATGTTGTATTTTTATAGCTCAATAAATACATCATGGACTCCAAAAAATATATGATAGTGCAGATTCCGATTTGGGCAAAGGACTACTTTCCTCCCGACCTTTGACCTCGCGCCGAACAATGTGACACAAGTTCTAAAATCGTATTGCACGGCTCAGAAAACCATATCAGTTGCACGCAAAAATGAATCTCAGAACTGATCTGATGTATGAGATGCAATAAGCAAAAGTTTCTTTCATTATGAAAGCAATGCAGGTCGAAAAAAACGAACATTCAACTTACAAGATAACCAGATGCTAGCGAACCAGAGGCTCGTGTCTCCCGATGATATTCATCCGCTGGGTCTTGACTGAAATACAAGCCATATAAAAAACCACTCGTGTTGTAACCTATACATATATCTTATATATATATACTGGTAAAAGTTACCCAATGAAGACACAATTATCAAACTGGTACAATTTTCCACCACAGATATATATATACTACACTAGTACAACTTACCCAATGAAGACACAATTATCACACTGGTACAATTTTCCAATAGGGTATGGAACTCTAAGAAACATGCCTGCAGTACATCTGTCTTGAAACATCTTTTGTTCCTAATAACTATACATCAGACTAGCACACAATACAGCAGTGATGCAGTGAACTGCATGGTTGCTGGCATATTCTCAAGTAAACTGCATCATGTTGAGAGAAATCCTAATACATTTCTGTTAAAACAGCAACTTTGCTATCAAAACTAGATAGAAGAACAACATGATGTCACTGTGAAGAACAACAACCATCTTTCTTTCTTTATTTGGTGTTTAACGTCGTTTTCAACCACGAAGGTTATATCGCGACGGGGAAAGGTGGGGAGATGGGATAGAGCCACTTGTTAATTGTTTCTTGTTCACAAAAGCACTAATCAAAAAATTGCTCCAGGGGAACAACAACCAATACAAAGGAGAAGTATGATATGTCAAACTGGATTTGCGTATCTTGATCATTGAGTTCAATCATAAAAATGGTTTGTAAAGCAAAAAACATCAACCCTCATTTTGATTATGTTATGACCTTAAAACCTGGAAGGTCCAGCAAATATAGGTGATGGGTTATTCTCCAGAGCTGTGTACCAGTGAAAACCATGTTACCAAGGTGATATTTCTTTACTTAACTGAGGCATTTAACCACACAAATTGATTTCATTAATAAAAACTGGTTCCTTATATATCCTTGGCCTGCAGAGAAAGAATTAGACATTAGAAATATTTGCACATTTTGTTTCTGTAAATTACAAAGGCAGAAACCAAAGGTTGTGGCATGGATTTGAATACTATCAATTAAAACAAGAGGCGAAGCCTTCAAGGCTCACGTAAGAAATCGACAAACAGTAACACAAACTCAATCACTCCGTCACACATACACACACACACACACACACACACACACACACACACACACACACACACAGTAAGCATAGGTGAAACTGTGCAAGAAAGCGAGACCCTCGATCTGCCAAGTAGTCTCGGCCCGCTCACAATAACAAAGACCGAGACTTTTAGTAATTCCTTTGCGTGACGTCTAACCCTCTTACGTCATAATGTGACGTCTTCAAATAGTTTCTATCACACACGTCAAACACTTTTGACCGAGACGTAATCTTTATGCGAGCTTTATCCATAGACTCGGAAATGTTAAAGTTTCTATCACACACACACGCACGCACGCACAGACAGACAAAGTTTATCATCGCATAGGCTACACTTACGTGAGCCAACAAGAGAAGACACAAAGATATACTGTTCTATGTTTTTTGTTGCTTCTTCTTCTTCTTCTGCGTTCCCGGGTTGCATATCTGTATCATTATCTAACTGGAGTACTACTGAACAAAGCAAAAAGAATACATTCTAGTTGCCATTTCATATACGTTATAATAGTTTAAAGGACTGATAAGGCATGTCACAAAATGGTACACAGCTCTGGAGACTGAATAACCCAGTTACAAATGAATGACAACATATCTAAACTAAGCAACTGTGAATTTCATGGGTGCAACCTGGAAAATTCCAAAAACCGGCAAAAGTTGGGGTCCAGCTTTTTTAGTATTTAAAATGCCAAAAAAAACCTCTCCTGGAACAAAAACATCGGCAGCCGATGAAACCCTAAACCGGCTGCCGGCGTGTAGCCGGCAGAGTTGCACCCATGTAATTTTGAGCTTTGTTCTAAAAGTGGAGACATTCTCACAGGCTGATTCTTACCAAATGACATTCACCACATGAAGGCACTGACTTAGTTGCATTACTTCTAACTGTCAGTTAAAAATGCCCCGCATGGAAAAGCAATTGACCCTTACTAACCAATCAAGCTGAATGTCTGTTACATTAGTGTCTCGGAAACAGCAGCTCAGTCAGGCACGTGGAGGATAAAAGACAGAATAAAGTGCAAAAACCAACAGATAGGTCTTTAATTTCAGTTGAAACCGCCCACTATCCTCTGCTGGAAATCGACAGTGAAGTGGACATTGTCCAGGGTGCGAAGCGTGCGGAGGTAATCAAAAGAATTCTTCAACTGCTGCGTGTTGAGCCTGAGACGCGTGTAGAGAGCCTTCAGACCTGTGGCACGAGCCTTCTCCACCGTGGCTGTGTAGTTAGAAGCGGCAATGGAACCGATCTCTTTGGACTGGGCCTCTGCCTCCTGGCTCACTTCCTTAGCTTGGTTCTGGATGTTGCGTACCTGTGACACAATGGGTTCTTTTTAGGTTAAGTTTTTGTTTGTAGACTGATTCATTCACTCATTCAGAGGAGGAGAGAGAGACTGAGGGGTGGATGGGGAAGAGAGAGAGAGACTGAGGGGTGGATGGGGAAGAGAGAGAGAGACTGAGGGGTGGATGGGGAAGAGAGAGACTGAGGGGTGGATGGGGAAGAGAGAGAGAGAGACTGAGGGGTGGATGGGGAAGAGAGAGAGAGACTGAGGGGTGGATGGGGAAGAGAGAGAGAGACTGAGGGGTGGATGGGGAAGAGAGAGACTGAGGGGTGGATGGGGAAGAGAGAGAGAGACTGAGGGGTGGATGGGGAAGAGAGAGAGAGACTGAGGGGTGGATGGGGAAGAGATAGAGACTGAGGGGTGGATGGGAAAGAGAGAGAGAGACTGAGGGGTGGATGGGGAAGAGAGAGAGAGAGACTGAGGGGTGGATGGGGAAGAGAGAGAGAGACTGAGGGGTGGATGGGGAAGAGAGAGAGAGACTGAGGGGTGGGTGGGGAAGAGAGAGAGAGACTGAGGGGTGGATAGGGAAGAGAGAGAGAGAAAGTGGGGGAGACCGACAGCTCATCTTACTGAAACTCAGAGATATGATACACAAACCATGATAAGCTAGGACTTTGCACTTCCGTCAAACTTACTGTGGTCTCTCACACACACACATGCAAACTTTCTACCCGTCAAAATCCCAGTCCCAACAAAAATCTCACTATGGATAATTAACACAAAGAATACCCCCCCCCCCCCCCCCCCCCCCCCCCCCCGAAATGCGAAATGTCTTTTTTTTTTACCTCAGCCTCTGTGTTTTTGCGCACCACCTGTGCCTCCTGCAGCAGTTTCTCACGCGCTGCCTCCTCCTGCAAGGTCAAGGCCCTGAGGAAACGACCTTGCACATCTGACGGGATCTCAACTGCACCCATCTGGAAATACTTGACGTAGACCCACAGCCCCTTTTCTGTCTTGTCGTCACACAAAGATTGCTTTTTGCAGCCAGGCGGACAAGCTGGAAAACAACAGCGAGCTGAATGAGTACATACTCCACCACCATCACTGTCAACAAGAACAAATAAGTTAGACGATAAGATTATTTGAAAGTTCTCTCCTCAACATCCCTCCAGATCTCAGGAAGGATTGTGTTGTAATGGGAGGAGGAAAAGTCAAATCTTGCCTCCGTTTTGTAGCCACGTTGGAACATTAGTGAAAAGGAACCACATAAATGATCCTGAATGCAACTGTGCATTTGTAAACATACAGAGAAGGCAGCAACATTCAACATCTCACGTAGACGCATGGTTCTTAATGCAGCGAATTCAGGTTGCAGAATCTTCACTACCACAACTTCCTCCAACTTTCCAGAAATAAAACCCACTGAAAAACTTATGTAAATCATGAGCTCATTTCAAAATTTCACTGTTTAATCATTTGTTCATCAGGTTTCTCATCTTGTACGCAATCGACGAATTCCGAAAAATAACGCTGTCAGGGTTGTATGGGGGGTGGACGAGCGAATACCCTTGCCAAAACTTGTTGACAAACATTGGACGGGCCAGTCATGGCGAGGGGTGTGTCGGAAACACTTGCTTCTGTCCAGAGGTTTTGGCAAGGGTATTCTCTCTTCCACAACCCAAACAAACCCGATGTAGTTATTTCCCAAAATCGTCTATTCACAACAGACTTTAGCGTGGCTAACTCATGACATATGTGGAACTTTCTACACACCAAAGTCAAACTGTTGGCAGTCGAGAGCACAGCAGATGCCTCCCAGCCTTTCTCGTATGGCCTTGTAAAGTGCAGCTTCCAGTGCTTTTCGATTGGTGATGAATTCACGAGTAGCAAAGTTAGGAGCCTCCCCCTGTGCATAAAAAAAGAAAAGCGGGTGGTAAGTGGTTAGTGGTGAGAAGCGAGAACTAACATTAAAAATTCTGTTCTTTTTTTTAAACATTCAGCTAAAGATACCAGCTGGAATATCTATAATGAAATGTTAGACTGGTAATCCTGATGAAGGAGAAACAAATTTAAAAAAAAACTTGTTCCCTTCAATCAAGACATAAAATGCAGTTGAAATCCACACTCATAGTGATAATTTGTCAACAGCTGGCCATCTTTATCCTTGAAAAGTATCTGAGCCTGGCTTTTGGCTCACGTAAGTGTAGCCTATGCGATGCTAACGTTTGTTTGTCTGTGCGTGCGTGCGTGCGTATGTATGTATGTCTGTGGTAGAAACTTTAACATTTGACTGAACACCGAAATACTAATTTTACCTGGTTATTATTCAAGCAACAGCTTCAAAGTATTGAAGCAATGATCAACATTTCGTCGGTACGTATGTAGTTAAAGTGTGTATCCAAAGAAAACGGGTGGTGGTTTTTTTTGGGGGGGTAAAAACAGCTGACTGGTTTGTGTCGTGTGTGGTACATGTATGTAGACCAGGTCAGGGGTCAAGGTTAGGTCAGATCGCGTGAAGGATTGTAGGCTACAGACAGACATATCTAGATCTAGTGTCTCACACTCTTGCACCGTGTCACCTATGCTATGTGTGTGTGTATGTGTGACGGAGTGATTGAGTCGAAAATTTTTATCTAAATTTTGATTTGAATAATATACTTACCCGAATCACATGATTTGCATTGACCCACTTCGATGCTTAGGTTATGATAAAAGCTACCCCGTCTAGGTATAAGGGGAGCAACCCCAACTAAAAAAGTGACTGCACCAGCATGACTGACACCCTGGGTTACGTCCCATGTAGCCTACTACGTCATCAATGGTGCTGGTCACGTGATACCCCTTCAATCGACTAATAGAACATTAAAATATCGAGCGGGGCAGGAGGGAGGGAATTACTCATGTGATTCGGGTAAGTATATTAATCAAATCAAAATTTAGATAAAAATTTTCGATTATAATTACATATTCTTACTCCGAATCACATGATTTGCAGATAACTCCAACCAGGAGGTGGGTAAGATCAAAAAAGTTCAAACTCACCATCAATTTCTGGAAATGCACTGGCCCGCTGCCACCAAGGCAGGCAGGGACCTAGATCCATCGTTACAGAGCGAAGCGATGTCTCTCAGATAAAAGCTGATGAATACATCGTCTGATCGCCAATAAGCTGTATTCAAAACTTCGCTCATTCTGTGGGACCGCAAGACGGCCAAGGAAGAGGCCCAAGGCAGCAATGTCTCCCTATTAAACTGATAAAGACAAAAGCCGAGCACCAGTAAGCTGTGTGCAGGACATCATCCAACCTCCCAGACCGTAAAACGGCCGAGGAGGAGGCCCAGGCCCTGGAAAAAGAGCTCGGGCTGAGCCTAGGGGAAAGATAGCCGATAGCTACGCCAAGGCGGAGGGAAAGAGAATCCCTCGCCAAAAAACTGGCCCACTGCCAAAAATCAGGAAAAGAGCCGGTGAGAAAGAAAACATCTAGCTCACTCCAAAACCCTTGCCAGGAACTGGCCCACTGCCAAATGACAGAACGAGGACCAAGGACCAACCTAAATGACAGTCGCAATGCCGCTCAGGCAAAAAAAAGCAAAAGACAGCATCAGAGAGCCCGTAAGCTGTGCTCAGCACTTCTTCCCATCCCCTGAACCATAAAAAACAGCCCAGAAAGGGGCTCAAGCCTTGAATAACCCGAGCCGAGTAGAGGGACAGACAAGCTGCCCCCCCCCCCTTACTATTGGAAGGAAATGCCAAAAACCCTGGAAACGCCTAAGCGTAAGGTTGACCGATCATAAATGAAAAGCACCAACCTTCCCCAGGACCGTAAGACGATCATGCCAAAGTTTAAAGCCTTGGCATGGAGAGAGGCCCGAAAGGCCGGAGAGATAACGGTCAGCTCCAGAGAGGAGTGACCTGTTTCCGAGAAAGAGAGAGAGACGTCTGAGTACAAAAAACCAGAGTCAAACTCAAAGAAAAATCTCAGAAGAGACGGTTACCAGAAGTCCACTACCAGTCCATGCAGAAGCATAGAGGGAGGTAAACAGAGGAAGAAGCGGCCTACGAAAAGTGTAAGCCGCCAGCAGAGCGGAGAACGCGGTGGCCAAAGCCTGATGTGACCGGAGACTCTAACCGAAATGACTAAAGTCAGAGTGATCACAAAGCAGTCTGCTTGTAGGTAAATGAAGGAAAATCAAAAACCCAAAGCAGAAACGAGACTGGAAAGGAAAACAGAAAACTGTGAAGCTAACCAGCCTTAAGACTCCCTGAACGAGAGTCCTCAAGAAGAAGGGCCCGAAGTAAATTTCGCGGCCGACCGAGCCCAGAAAATTCCTGAGTCTGGCTGAAAAACCAAACACGTCTGATACCTCAGAACCGAGAATCAGACACGGAACACAACAGGCAAGAGTCCGTAATAGATCTATGCAAGTGGTAGAAGGGTGACCTTAACAGGCAACCCACCCCACCGGAAGTCGACCCGACTCGCCTCATGGCAGGATGAGGGAGAAGAGGAAGACACAAAATCTAGAGACACGGAGACCGTAGTCGCCCATGCCAGTCAGGAGACTATTACACGAGCTAAGGCTGAGAGCCGTAACGCCCGTAGACCTGCCATCAAAGATGCTGGGCTGAAAGCCCGCACCAAGAAACCAGGAAATTAACTAGACCTCTACCGAAAGGGGAGGGTTAGCCAATAAAGCTGAGAAAAGTGATAGGCCACAAGAATGACCCCTCACCATGCATTGCTAAAACCAATGCAAACTCAGTAAAATCTGAATGTAACTTCCGAGGCCAACTCAAGTAAACCTTAAGTTTGGACGAAACACCAGAAGAAGTCCGATCGCTAGAGAAAGACAGAGTCTAAATCGGCGAAAGACCCACAAGGACCGAGTCCAAAAGAGCAAACAACAACCACCACCACCAACAGATGAAATGGCTGTTGCACCAGCCGAGGCTAAAAAACCCGGATGCCCTAACGCCGGCTGTTGTTCCCAAAAAACACAGACTAAGACGTCTGTGAAAGGAAGAACCTCTCCGGATAAACCTGAGCTGAGGACTTAGCCTGAAAAAGCTGAGTCTGCTTAGGTAGAGCCCGTTTTGCTGCTTCAAAGCTTGAAGAGCAAAAGAAGAGACCTGAAGGTCCCTACAAATCTTTATCTCCTTGGAGGCCAGGAGGCCAGGGAGGCCTTGGATGCCAGGAGACCTTAGAGGCCAGGAGGCCTTGGAGGCCAGGAGGCCTTGGAGACCAGGAGGCCTTGGAGGCCAGGAGGCCTTAGAGGCCAGGAGGCCTAAGAGGCCAGGAGGCCTTAGAGGCCAGGAGGCCTTGGAGGCCAGGAGGCCTTGGAGGCCAGGAGACCTTAGAGGCCAGGAGGCCTTAGAGGCCTTAGAGGCCAGGAGGCCTTAGAGGCCAGGAGGCCTTGGAGACCAGGAGGCCTTAGAGGCCAGGAGGCCTTGGGGGCCAGGAGGCCTTAGAGGCCAGGAGGCTTCAGAGACCAGGAGGCCAGGAGGACTTGAAGGCCAGGGGGCCTTAGAGGCCAGGAGGCCGAAGAGAGACCCATCCACCAAGGGTGAAGAACTAAGGGTGTCTCTCATTGATTCCCCACAAACTAGGAATGGGCGAGGAACAAGTCCCGTCTGTACATGACCGTATGGGCATTGTGCAGAGAGGAGGGCCTTCTCCGCTCTAAATTCGCCCTAGCAAAGGTGGAGAAAGCATCCCCTGCGTCCTGCTCTTTACTGAGTGTAAAGGGCGCCAAGGACTCCGTAAAGGAGTGTCTCCGAAATGGAAGCAAGTTCCAAAAGCTGTCTGCCCACTTCCTCAGAGGGGAAGAGAGTCTGCTCAGAGAGCAGGGGACTCGAAACGTTCCCCAAAGAAGAAGTTCCGGCGTGACCGGCAAAGGTGCACGCAGAGGGGCAAAAGACGACAGCAAATTCCGGGACATCTTGGGCAAAGGCAACTTCCTCTGAGCCCTAATGTCCCGAAGCTGGGAAGGCCGGAGCCTGAAGCCCCTTTCCTGCAAGTCAACGGCCAAACTTCACCCCTGACTAAGAGGAGGATGAGAGGCGTCGAAGACCAAAGGCACAGGAAGTGAGGGGAACGGCAGAACCCACTACCGAAGTGTGTGGTAGCTGCTAATCCGCCTGAGGCAGGGAGCCTGCAAGCCCAAAGGGCACTGCTGACGAAAAAACCAGACTCAAACCAGATGGGACCATAGCAGGTCCACTATCCAGTGAGCCCCCACCTCCGGCCGGAGCCAGAAGCGCAGAGGTCGCGTACGATCGCCGACATAAGGCAAGGTTCAAACCGAACGTGACCGTAGTCTGTGCACTAACCAGTGAACCTACGCTTCCAGCCGGAACCAGAAGCAAAGCTGTCGCGGACGACAGCTGAAGTAGGGCAAGCTCGAACCAGAAGTGACAGCAGCCTGTGCACTAACCGGTGAGCTCACCTTCCGTCCGCAGCCAGAAGCGCAGAGGTCGCGTACGACCGCCGCCGTAAGGCAAGGTTCAAACTGGACGTGCCAGTAGCCTGTGCACTAACCAGTGAACCGATACTTCCAGCCGGAACTGGAAGCACAGCCGTCGCGTACGACTGCTGCCGTAGGGCAAGGCTCGAAACCGGACGTGACAGCAGTCTGTACACTAACCAGTGAACCTACGCTTCCGGCCGTAACCGGAAGCGGCGCTGTCGCGGACGACTGCTGAAGTAGGTAAAGGCTCGAACCAGAAGTGACAGCAGCCTGAGCACTAACCAGTGAACCTACACTTCCGGCCGGAACCGGAAGCCCAGCTGACGCTGACGACTGCTGACGTAGGGTAAGGCCCAAACCGGACGTGACAGCAGCCTGTGCACTACCGGTGAACCTACACTTCCGGCCGGAACCGGAAGCGCAGCTGCCGCGGACGACTGCTGACGTAAGGCAAGGCTCAAACCGGACGTGAACGTAGTCCGAACACTAGCCAGTGAGCCTTTTACTTCCGGCCTGAGCCGGAAGCAGCTGTCGCGGACGACTGCTGACGTAAGGCGGGGTTCGGACCGGACGTGAACACCATCTGCTCACTAGACGGTGAACCCCTACTTCCTGCAACAGCAGGAAGCCCAGCTGTCAGAACCGACTGCTGGAGTACGGAGAGGTTCAGACCTGACGTGAACACCGTCTGCTCACTAGCAGGAGAACATCCGATTCCGGAAACCGGAAGTGCAGCTGCCGTAAACGGCTGCTGCAGACACCAACCTTGTTGTGGCCGGATCCCCGGAGGGACATGCACTGTTGCGCTACCGCAAGCGGAAGGCAACAAATGCCGGCCAGGAAGAGGAGAAGAAGATCCCCAAGGGACCGTCCAGAAACATCACGGTGGACAGCAGCCTGGTCCGGAGAAGACCCAGAGTCTGAAGGAGAGAACGTCGCCTAACCCCCAGGCGGGGGGCAGAGCTGGCGACGAAGTCCGCCGCGGCAAACCTCGCGAACGAGGGAATCTATTTCTGGAAATAAGCAAAAGATACGTGCAGACCCCAGAGCCCTAGACTCTGGAGCCGAAACAGACGTAAAACGACAGCCTTAGAGGCCAAAACGGACGGCTGAGAGCCAGACGGCCAAACGTCCGTAACAGAAAAAACGGCACAGAACAACGTAAAAAATTGCCTAAAATTGTGCCAACATGAACAACAACGGAGTTCATCAAAAGAAGAGGCTGCTGAGGGATAGAGCTTAGCAGGGCCCAAGCCCTACCCTCGGCCTTAGCTCCCTCTAATTCTCATTAACGGCCATGTAAGCACCGAGAGAAAAATAAACAAACAACTGAAACTAGCAAAGTCCGAACGGACGCCAACCTTTCAGAAGCCAGCAAAGAGGGCAGCTAAAACCAGTTTAGGAGCTACCAAAGGCAGCTAAACAACTAGCTATACGAAGAGTTAAGCGTCCGAGTACGGACGAAAATCAACATAACAACATGCTAGCTAAAAATGGCGACCAAAGAGGAAGCCACAAGTCTGAAAATAATAAAGTCCGTACAGACACAAACATTTCAGAAGCAAGCACGCAAATAGATAAGCACATACGTAACAGCTACCGACGGCAGCTACAAAGCAAGCTACAACAGCGTTAATAGCCGAACACGGCTAAAACAACAGAAGCCAGACAACGTGCTAATGCAAATGGCGACCAAGAGGAAGCCAAACAACTGCTGAGAACTTCAGAGTCCACCAGACATGCGAAATTCACAGCAGAAGCAATAAAATATACAAGAAAATATGAACGATCTCACCAGCTGCAAGCCAGCAAGAAGTAGACGGGGGCCGAGGCCGGAGGGTGCCGTAGACACAAAACCAGCCAGAGCAAAAGCGTACACAACCGTCACCCTTGAGTGATAGTAGTCGATTGAAGGGGTATCACGTGACCAGCACCATTGATGACGTAGTAGGCTACATGGGACGTAACCCAGGGTGTCAGTCATGCTGGTGCAGTCACTTTTTTAGTTGGGGTTGCTCCCCTTATACCTAGACGGGGTAGCTTTTATCATAACCTAAGCATCGAAGTGGGTCAATGCAAATCATGTGATTCGGAGTAAGAATATGTAATTATAATTGGTGTTACTGTTTGTCGATTTCTTACATGAGCCTTGAAGGCTTCGCCTCTTGTTATGTGTGCTTGCGCGCGTGTGCACGCGTGCGTGCATGCCTTCCTGTCTGCATGTGTGTGTTTGACTGACTTTGCTCCGCATTTCTGACAAGCTTCAGAATCCAATTAAATGGAAAGCAAACCTTCAGAGCATCAATGGCGCTGGTCCGGATGACATTTTCATAGAACAAATCATAGTTTCGATGCAAGATGTCCAAATCCTCTTTCTTCAGGAAATACTGAAAGTAGACATCCAGCTTGACCTGGAAAAATGCAACAACAAAAATGTAGTGACAAAAATCCTGAAAACTGTATTACTTTCAAGCATGGTAGGCCAGGTATAATATAAACTTGTTTGTCATCATTTTCACGAGTTTTCATTCACAAACACCTGGGAAATAAATCTCATGTTTCCCATGCAATAAATCGAGGTGGTGAATGGGTTTGAGCTTTCAGGTGAAACGTGGATTGTCAAAGTAAAAGCCAATCAGGCTGATTGTTTGATGTGTGGAACCATCGCGGCTTTGGATTTGTGTTTCCGAGGACAACGATTGTAAGCATTCACTCTCAAAGACCCAATCAATGTTGACAATTACCGCGGCGACTCATGGTCAATTTGCAACTTATCTCTGTAATCACAAAATCCACAACGAAAAGTCATAAACACTTAAAAAGAAAAGAAATATGCTCAACACTTACTGAGCTCGCACGTATGATCGCAGCTCTGTACATTTTCAGACTGGAAGAAAAGCGTCAACAAGCTACGTTTGACGTCACATACAAGGTTGACGTGTTATCTCGAGCTACTGTGACGATGCTTTGTGGCCCGGAGTTGGATTCTAAAAATTCGTCTCCCTGTGGGTTATTGTGCATTTTGTTGCACAACCAAAATGATGACAAAAACGATGTTTGGTGGCTTGTCGTCAGACCAGCATTTTGTTGTTGGTCCTCGAGAAGCATATCGCCTTTTGTCTCATATTTATCAACCGCGGCATTCGGCCTTGGTCGATAAAGATGAAACAAAAGACGATATGGTCCCCTTGGACCAACAAAAAAGCTGGTCTGTCAACAAGCCACCAAACATCTTATAATGTTCAAACTGCATAAACAAGGTATTCAAGGTGAAGAATATCATAACACTGCGGGGGTAATAGGTAAAAGATACACAAAGTTGTGTTGTTTTAAAAATGCGATACTTAGCTCAAAAGAGCAGTTCTACATGAAACACGTTTGTTCACAACCCTCCAGCTCAGCTAGCATGGGTTACTCGTGCGAGGAAGGAAAATTGCATGTGTGTCAATGCTTAAACGCACATTCTGTTCAAGTTATCAGATCCATCCTTTACAGTGAATTCATAAAGGGATGACGGTGGTGGGGGATTGGTATGTAGCAACACTTTTCTTTCTCATACTTTGACAAACTGTCACTTCCGGACAGAAGAAAGGTATACATGTCTCATTATAGAGAATACGATCATTTAGAACTAAAAAGGGGAAAAAAAGGTAAAAAAATCAAATGGAATAAGGAAAACAGCAATCAGATAAAAGAACAGGAAGTAAAACAAGGAAGCAGGACAAAAGTTACCTCCAGTTTGTCTGAAGTGAAGACGGTAACATCCCTCAAGGTCTCAAAGTGAGCACTGGCAGGGAACGTCTTGAACTCATAGTCTGGTCCGATGAGATACTTTCCTCCTGAGTAAACTTCATCCGTTTTGACAGAACCTGTGCTCTTCTGCCTCTTGAAACCATACTGAAACACAAACACACATGGCAGCCAGGTTAACCCGACAACATGATTAGCTTAAAACAAACAGTGGCAAACAATTTCAATGAAGAGCAAAACAAAATGCAACGTCTTCATTTGCTGTCAGTACTGAACCTTATGTAGGAACAAAACAAGCATAATTTCTAATAGAAAATGATATGCGGTACATCAAGTACAATATTAGAAACACCCAGGAAATTCCCTACGGAAATCATATTTGAAAAACCACACACAAAAAACCACACTTTTATCTCACACAAGCACAGCGGTTGGAAGAACTGCTCATAGTCACACAAACTGTTGGCATACAACATGTCGAATTGGGCGCCATGCATCTTATACATGTACCATGAACAACTGTGCTGTAGCAGAGAACAAAAACAACCCTGCACCTACCTCATAATACTCCAATCCGGAAAAACTCATGGGCAGCAGTATCACCAGTAACAGCGCTACTAGGCCACCAACAACACCAACCACCATAAAAATGCAATTATCTGCCATTTTGATTTCACGGTCTTCTCAAGAATTCTGCACACAATGAAAAAACAGATTGCCAATGTTACAACAGATAAGATTCAAAATTCCAGAAGTAAAGTATGTGAGATATGTTTGAAACAGTCTTGTGCCAAACTGACCTTCAAAGCTTCATATTTGTTGGTCACACAGAAAGCCTGAGTGTGACAATGTGTAATATGTATAT
Organism: Littorina saxatilis; assembly: GCF_037325665.1. Taxonomy (NCBI): domain Eukaryota; kingdom Metazoa; phylum Mollusca; class Gastropoda; order Littorinimorpha; family Littorinidae; genus Littorina; species Littorina saxatilis. The sequence goes on from NC_090246.1 coordinate 96,995,284, forward strand.
ATATATATAAACAGAGGGGTGCCATTAGTGTTGCATTCTTGAGATCAACTAACTACAAACTAAAATTTGGAGCATTGCACGAAACTTCGATTTGTCGCGACTGAACAACGAAGCGTCATAACATTTCACATGGCGACAGTACATGATGTAAACATTTTGTCCTATCAGTGTATAACTGTTGTCTGTCAGTTTTTTGCTGCCTGCTTGTGGAGATATAAACATGACCAGGAAATATAAAAGGATGACAGATAGGTGAGAAATAAATCTCTCGCCAAACGTGGGGATCGAACCCATGGTGATAGCGACCAACTGGCTATAAAGCCAGTGCACTACCAACTGAGCTACACTGAGCACAAAAAGTTAAGGATATTTTTTCAGTGGTATAGCCCAGATGTTAAAGGCACAGTAAGCCTCCCGTAAACCATCACAGATACGGTCAGGCTTTTACACACAGTACAAACTCCCTTTCATTTAAACACTCACCGATTGAGAACATCCTAGGTGCCCTCCGTAAAGAGCAAACAATTTTCAAAGAATTTATTTTTGCGTGGTTTATCTTACCCCTGAGCCATCGTGAACCCGTGTGATCCAGTTTCCCTTTTTCACAATGTAGTCGTCAGTTAGTCATTTGAATGCGACTCGATGTGAGCTTATTTACAATAGCACGTTTTTATGCACGAAACGAACGGCTGTGGTTCACAAGAACTCTAGCGATGGCTTTTGACTGTTGAGAGGAACGGCGATATGCATAAACCGTCGTCTGCTACGACCCTTGCGTGACCCTGCTTCCGGGCTTTTCTTTTTTCAAGCTTTCACAACTTCGAATTGTACTGATCTTGTCTTGATGAAAAAAGAATTCTTTTATGATTAAAGAATGTTTGTGTAACAAGCTGTCAATTTATTATTTAGATTTTAAAAGTTAGGTCTAGCGCAAAAACGCACCACGGTCCAAAAACATTTTGATAATCATCGATTCACGGCTATCGCCAGTTTACATCGATAGAATGAGACCCGAAGGGAAGTAACTCATGTTTGACCTGAGTTCAGGATGGGTCCAAAAAGTGTTCAAGACAATCTGCAAAATTAATTCTTTAAAAATTGCTCGCTCTTTACGTAGGGCACCTAGGATGTTCCCGTTTGGTGAGCGTTCAAATGGAAGGGTGTTTGTACTGTGTGTAAAAGCCTGACAGTATCTGTGATGGTTTACGGGAGGCTTACTGTCCGGGCGTGATTTCCGGTATTGAATATTCATAACAGCCGTCCAGCACCAAAACGAGGCGCCATTGTTGTAGAGGACCAAGTCCACGAAAATAAATTCTTTGAAAATTTCTCACGCTCGACAGAAAGCAGCCAGGATGTTCCCGTTCGGTGAGCGTTCAAATGGAAGTATGCTTGTACTGTATGTAGACGCTCAGGGAGCTCTGTGATGGTTTACGGGAGGCTTACTGTGCTTTTAAACAGCAGTTTTTTTGTCAGAAATATACGTGTATTTGAAGATCAGTCTTTCTTCTGCTCAAAAATGTGTTTCTGGAATCTGAGCAATATTTGGGTATGTCGTCAGAGGTCCGTGACCACACCTACCCTCAAAAATGGCGTTTTTTGACGGCATGATTCACTTTCCACTGTCAAAACGGTAACTTAAACTGAATGATAATTTACATTTTTTACACCAAAAAGTTTATTTGGTGTCCTACCTAACAAGTCACAAATTTCGTTCAAATCCGTCGCGCAGTCAGACTGATCCAGCGTGTAAAGGAGAGCGACCACAATCCTGAAAAACGGCAAAAAATCCAGGGTTTTTATGGTGTTTTTAATGGATAGCCGCAGTTGATATGCAATAAATCTAAAACTACAAATAGCAGCCTCTCCTAATTTTACAGAACGATGACAAAGACCCTCATCAGTATATGTTCCAGTACTTAGAGCAAACAGAACCCAAGATTGGACGTTGTAACGGTTTTCCGTTAAAAATTTGTTAACATTTGTAACGTCGAAGAAACAAATGTGACATGCACTCAACTTTGTATACTTTGCAAAAAAATGGTGCCATTACATGTGTGCCAAGTTTCAGAAACATTCTTTCACGGGCTCAAAAGTTATGATCGTTTGAAAAGAGGTGAAAAATACTGTCCCTGGTGTCTTTCGCGCAACTTTTTTAAAGGACTTTTTCTATAATTTTGTTTCTCGTTCTCCGATAGGATGCGTATAGCCTTCACGGATGATGCGAACAACTTGCTCAGTAGCAGTTGCAGAAAAGAACTGTTCACGTGTTTTGAACACAGCTGTGCTGTATAAGAAAGAAGTAAAGAAGACAAAGAATCAAAAAGACAGAAGAATGCAGACATGACGTCATATAGTTTTAAAAAAAAAGTGACGTCAGATGGAGGCAACACTGGGTTTTTCTCATCGTCGTCTTGATAGCGGCGAGACACAATCTGGCATTTGCTGTGACGAATCAGACAGTTGGAATGCTACGAAATAGAACTGTGGGGATGGACATCGCCAAGTTTTTAAGTCTGTGAGAGCATTGTCTCGAGGTCATAACGGCCTACTATACAGAGAACCGTTATCTGTCCGTTATAACACACAGAGAACGCCTTTTTGGTTGTCCCTTAATACGTAAACCGTGAACATCAAGCTACGGGAACAGTTACACAAACTCAAAAAGTATTATTATTTGGAGGTCTTCGGATTTTTTTTTATCATGCACACATGTATACAAACACACACGTAGTCACAGACAGACAGTTGCATAAACTCACGCGCTTGCACACCAGAACACTGTGCCAAAGACAAATTTCAAAAACAACACACCTAACAGCAGATCTTACATAAAATAAAAAGGTTTCAATCGCTGCGCTTTGTGCAATTAACCTTGATAGTGGAAAGTGTGTGTCCTGACCACTCAGCCACCTTGATATGAGTTTTGCAGACGTCATTGTCTGAAAATAGAACAGCGTAGTGGAGTGACTCAGTGAGATTGTACTTTTTATTTCTTCAAAGTCATGAGGCTAATTGTCTTTTGAGCCCATGAAAGAATGTTTCTGAAACTTGGCACACATGTAATGACACCATTTTTTGCAAAGTGTACAAAGTTGCGTGCATGTCACATTTGTGTCCAGGACGTTACGAACGTTTGCAAATTTTTAACGGAAAATCGTTACAACGTCCATTCTTGGGTTCTGTTTGCTTCAAGTACTAGCGCGAATCCAGATGAGGGTTTTTGTCATCGTTCTGTGAAATTTGGAGAGAATGCTATTTGTAGTTTTAGATTTATTGTATATCAACTGCAGCTACCCAGCAAAAACACCATAAAAACCCTGGATTTTTTGCTGTTTTTCAGGATTGTGGTCGCTCTCTTTTTACACGCTAAATCAGCCAAACTGAGCGATGGATTTGAACGAAATGTGTATGAACTGTTAGGTAAGACACCAAATAAACTTTTGGAGGTAAAAAATGTAAAATATAATTCAGTTTAAGACACTGTTTCGTCGGTGGAAAGTGAATCATGCCGTCAAAAAACGCCATTTTTGAGGGTAGGCGTGGTTACGGACCTGTGACGTCATACCAAAATATTACTCAGATTCCAGAAACACATTTTTGAGCAGAAGAAAGACTGATCTTCAAATACACGTATATTTCTGACAAAAAAACTGCTGTTTAACATCTGGGCTATACCACTGAAAAAATATCCTTAACTTTTTGTGCTCAGTGTACGTCCCCTCCCGTATAAGAACCTACAAAATAATTATGGTCAAAGGGAATAGGGCTCACCCTATCTCTGCTTTGTTGTTTTTTAATCTGAACTTAAAAAAACGCACAACTCAGTTTTTCTGCTTTTACCATCTATAGACATAAGTAGGAAATACAACTCCCTGATCATTGCACTCAAAGAATACTCCTGGTAGTTTTGGTTTGCACTATGTAATATATACAGTGTATATAAGGCCCCCCCCAAAAAATAGGTGTGGTTACGGTAACATAGCCAAAAAAAATAGGGTAGGAAGGAAGGCAATCACTTTTTCTTTTTTTTAACTTTTTTTTCTAATGTGTACAAATTAAACCTACTTGACAGGGAAATAAGTGTGCGACTCGGGCGATTTCGCTTTCATTGCGTTTTCTGCACTCGTTTTTTGTTTTGTTGTTGTTGACAAATGTAATAAAAAGTTATAGGGTCGGCCCCTAAAAATAGGGTAGGTCGGGTTACCGTAACCACACCTATTTTTTTTTTAGGCCTAAGTCCAGTTCGATTTTGAATTGTCGATGTTCCATAAGCTCCTTTTTTTAATGCTGGATACCCAGGGCTCCCCAAAGTGCACGTCCCTGCGTCCTTTACGCACAACAAGCAAAAAACATGTACTAGAAATTTGCGAAGGAGGTCCCGGGACGCACTATAAACCTAAAAAGAGCGGGTCCCAGGACGCACTTAGTATTTGTTATCATGCGTACCCTAATATTAGAATGTTTTCAGACTCTAGTCGTTAGCTTAGTTCCGTGGCAGCACCAATGCCAATTTCACAAGGGAACAACATCGAAAAGGAGGATGAAGCTGATGCAGATGTTTTTTTGTTTGTTTGTTTGGGTGTTTTTCTTCTTCTTTTTCTCTTTTTTTCTTTTCTCTCTTTCTTTCTTACAAGTAATTGTCCACAGGCGAGGCAGAATAATATGTTGTATATATGTACTGTCGGTTTGGTTTTCTTTCTGTCATCAAGTCTTTCTCTGGAATTGACCATACTGGGCTCAAATTTAACCGTTTCAATTTTCAAAGTAAACAGTCTTAATTAAGATGTCAACAAAGGCAAACTACTTTGCGGTACTTCTGGTTTGTGTGTACACAGATAAGTAGTTACCATGACGAGTGAAATGGTTTGTTCTGGCTGATACTGGTATAGATCTTAAAGTTCAACAGTGGAACCCCCTTTTAAGACCCATCCAATTTAAGACTCCTTCCTTTTTAAGACCTTGTTTTCTCAGAATTTCTGTTCATAACCTCTGTAAAATACCCCCATTTTAAGACTCGATCCCTCTTTTTTAAGACACGATTTTCTCAGATTTATTTGGAGGTCTTAAAGGGGGGGGGGGGGTCCACTGTGCCAATGTGTCTCCTTGAACCTTTAAGTAGACAATAAGCAATAACAAACCTTAGCAACTTCTGAGTTAATGTTTGTACACATTTAAATGCTATTACAAAATGCAAAATTTTACAAACAAGTTGAAAGGTTGTGTTTAACACATTTCAATAAAGAAAGATCTCAGTTCTGGTCTTCTTCTTTTTACTTTAGTCAAGTTATGACTAAATGTTTTAACATCGAGGGGGAATCGAGACGAGGGTCGTGGTGTATGTGTGTATGTGTGTGTGTGTGTGTGTGTGTGTGTGTGTGTGTGTGTGTGCATGCGTGCGTGCGTGTAGAGCGATTCAGACCAAACTACTGGACCGATCTTTATGAAATTTGACATGAAAGTTCCTGGGTATGATATCCCCGAACGTTTTTTTCATTTTTTTGATAAATGTCTTTGATGACGTCATATCCGGCTTTTCGTGAAAGTTGAGGCGGCACTGTCACGCCCTCATTTTTCAACCAAATTGGTTGAAATTTTGGTCAAGTAATCTTCGACGAAACCCGGACTTCGGTATTGCATTTCAGCTTGGTGGCTTAAAAATTAATTAATGACTTTGGTCATTAAAAATCTGAAAATTGTAAAAAATAAAACGACCCAAATTTACGTTCATCTTATTCTCCATGATTTGCTGATTCCAAAAACATATAAATATGTTATATTTGGATTAACAACAAGCTCTGAAAATTAAATATATATAAAAATTATTATCAAAATTAAATTTTCGAAATCAATATAAAAACACTGTCATCTTATTCCTTGTCGGTTCCTGATTCCAAAAACATATAGATATGATATGTTTGGATTAAAAAGACGCTCAAAAAGTTCAAACGAAGAGAGGTACAGAAAAGCGTGCTATCGTTCTCAGCGCAACTACTACCCCGCTCTTCTTGTCAATTTCACTGCCTTTGTCGTGAGCGGTGGACTGACGATGCTACGAGTATACGGTCTTGCTGCGTTGCATTGCGTTCAGTTTCATTCTGTGAGTTCGACAGCTACTTGACTAAATGTTGTATTTTCGCCTTACGCGACTTGTTCTTCTTTGTTCATGGGCTGAAACTCCCATGTTCACTTATGTTTTAGCACGAGATGATTTTTACGTGTATGTCCTTTTTACCACCCCATTCAGGCAGCTATACGCCGATTACGGGGGAGGTTTGCTGGGTATTTTCGTGTTTTATAACCCACCGAACTCTGACATGGATTACAGGACCTTTTCCGTGCTGATGCAGATGTTGCTGCGCCTGGCAAAGGTTTTGATATAAAATGCGCTGGGTGCTGGAGGAAAAGCTTGTCGGGCGATTTTAGTGGTGAAGGAACACAGTGCTCAGAAAACAAAGCGGAACACACTCGTGTGTGTGTGTTTAATGCAACAAAATACAGTATTGTTAAAATGAAAAAAGACTAAGCGTGATCTCAATGTATTATCAGTACACGAGGGCTTTGGGGCCCATGAATTCTTGGAATCCTCTCAAACTCCGCCGTGGCTGAGGGGGTCCATGGACCCTCTTAAAATTGAAAGTGGGGGTCCCGACATCCTCTAGGATGGGGCGTCCGTGGGGAGCCCCGGATTACCAAAGAATTCAACACCGACATTCCCACTTCAACAAACTAATTGCCCAAAAGTGCAAGAATCATCAACCTGACGACTAAAGACAAGAAAACAGAAATTAATACTTTATTGACCCACCTTCAGTCAGTCAAGTTCAAATCCCTATACTTTCACCAGCACTGAATTCGTGCAAGCTTGTTCTTGCCTATTGAACTGAAGTATTTGCACAAGAACAATGAACACACTCCTCACAAATCAACGCAAATAAACATGCCCTGTAGCATTATTGCGACATTGCTCTGCGATAGTGACTCGGAAGCTCGACACGGAAATCCTGTAATGTACACACACTGTGCAAGCGCAGTGCATTGCGAAATTGACTTAGCAACGGATCAGTGACAGTGGCTACGCAGATAAAGCTGTGATGCAGTCTTACCAGGAAGTATCAGATAGGCTGAAAAGATGCAGAAACTTTTTTTGCACTCACCTTATCCAAAGAATTACACATAAAGAGGGACATGGGTTGAATAACAGAGGGTGGAATACGATCTTCGATATTTCTAACAGCATAAACCGGAAGTACTGCAAACTTACTTGCTCCTGACGAAAAGTTCGTCTGCTTCAACCACAGACTACTTTCTGTGATAGTAGTAGTCCAGTGGACGATACCTTCCGCCTGTGCTTCAACTTGGGACAAACTGTGCAATGAAACGACGGCAGGAAGAACAACCATAGCTGATGATGATAAAATCGTTTGTTTAACGTCACTCTGTAAAAACATTGGCGACATTTGTCTTAGATTAAAAACACACACAGGCGCGCACACAAACTTTCCCTTTATGTACAGTGGTTCACCACCCTCCCACCACCCGCACACTCTCGCTCATGGTAATAAGAGATACTTGGATATGAAATGGTATTCTTAAAGGTTCTCAGTGATAAAAACATAAAGTAGCTATATGAGAACATAGGGGATTATTAATAGGGATATCTATGATGAGAAGCAATGGCGTCAGCCGCAGCAATGTTTCTATACGACTAGTGTCTGTCTGTCTGTCTGTTCGCGATGCACGGCCAAAGTTCTCGGTGGATCTTTTTCAAATTTGGACACCGTATTCAGCTACACCCCGGACACAACCTCATCGATATTTCAACACGTGCTCTCAGCGCGCAGCTGGATTGGAACCAACCGCTGGGTCGGATTGGTTGAAATAATTCAGGTTTGAGGTTTATCGTGTGAATAACAAGTTGACGCTGCTAGCTATTTTCACAACTATTTCGTTCGCGTTCCCGGTTACAATGAATAGTGCGTATAGTCATTCTGTCTGGCAGCTTCCGATCATGTGACGAAATCGAAATTCGAAAACGAGGGTAACAGACATGGCGGCCTTGGAGTAATGAAATATTCAGTGTTTCCCTAGTATTAGTTTCAAGTTTGTCGACAAAAATGTTGCTTCAGGAGCCGGTTCAGGTAATGAGATGAGCCTAGTTGGGTAGCGAGAAATGTTGTTTTTGAGAAATTGATTAAAATGGTTGAAGTTATGAGGAATAGAGCGGACTATAACGAATTTTATCAGTCAAAACACAGTCGAATCATTTTTTTGGGGTAACAGGCTGTAGTAATAAAGTGAAGCTTTGTTTCAACTGTCATACAAGTCCTTGCAAATTATTTATGTTCAAGTGGCTCGTGTATTGAGTGCACCTTACATTGAATTTGACCAACTTAACACAAGTTTGTAACCAATTGATACGCAGAACTAGATCTTTCACACGACGAGAAAAAGTCTTGGAGTTGGACAGTCACTCACTCACTCACTCACTGTTACAGCGTTTATCTGATGGCCGGTAGTTATTATTTGTGGCACATATGCTGCAGTAATATACTAATTTGTGTTTTTGACCAAAATACGACATTTTATAGAGATTGAAACAGTCACTGAGTCAGTGTTCCTACGAAACCGCAATCGCGGAAATGGAAATTGGAATACCATATTTGACTTTTTTGTTTTAGTCAATTTAATGCAAATAACAGTTATGTATTCATCGATTTTAGTTAGAAGTCCTTTTATTTTGTACAATTCAAGATGGATGCACTCTTTTGGAGTTTTGGCTAGCCACCTAAATGAGGGTTCAGCCTTGGAGGAAATGACTGGGAAATCCCCCTACATTTTAGAACTTGACTGCATCCATCAGTGAACGGAATATCAAACTCGCCAGGTTTTCTATGCAAAGCAAAATGTGCATTGAAAGCCATAACAATGAATACCTCTTCTTTCTTGTGGAAACTGCTTTCATGTTTTGCGTTAGGTTTTAGACTTTTACCTCCCTTTGCGACATCTAACGCATCCTTATTTTCGCTGATCGTCAGATCCATGATAATTGTGCCTGTTTGGAAACTTTTGCCAGCCCGTTGGCCTCTCAAAGTTTTACTTTTAGACAAAAACCTCACAAAACTACCTATTTTATTTATGTTTTTATTACTTATTTAGTGGAAGAATTTTTTGTAATGTATGTTTGACTAGAATGAATACCCGCTTCGCCGGGTACCCGGCTTCGCCGGAAAGAAGTAGAGCCGAATGATACCGAATGACCTTCTAAAAATAGTAACGGGAATATCCGGCTTCGCCGGGATGAAAGCGTTGTGGACAGTGACCTTCTAAAAATAGTAACGGGAATATGGATTGACGCCACACGAAGGAAGGGAGATAAACGCAAAACACTGGAGAAGATAAGGAAGAGTTACTGGGAATGGATCTGGGAAGATGAACAGAAAAACCAAAATCGGTTCAGCGCTGCGCGCTGAGAGCACGTGTTCTAAATTCTCATCAACCAGGTTGTGTCCGGGGTCTACCTGAATATGCCCACCAAATTTGAAGCAGATCCATCGAGAACTTTGGCCGTGCATCGCGAACACACACACACACACACACACACACAGACAGACAGACACAAGTCGTATACATATATATACTAGAATGAATACCCGCTTCGCCGGGTAGCCGGCTTCGCCGGGAAGAAGTACTTAGAGCCGTACGCCGGCTTTGCCGGGTCCGAACAATGGACCCGCCAAGCTTAGGTCCCTCCCAGATTCGTGGAATGGGAACAGCACGAAAATGATTCAGTGGCCATAATGCCATTCCTGACCATATCGAGTCCCATCCTTGTCGACGAATGTAACCGTGTTAATCACCTTTGGAGGCGAACTCCACTCAAACAGAACTGAGCAAGTTAGAGCTTATCTCTAAGCCCTTTTGAACTGTTATGGCTTCTCAAAGGAAGGCCAGTACATAAAATTACACAAAAGCCGCCAGACCACATCACAAACAGAACTGAACAATGCACAGGTGTTGCTCACATAGAGACACACACACACACACACACATACACACACAAACACAGAGAAGCCGTATCTATAGAGAGATAGATGACAGTGTATTTTTCGCGTGGCTATAAATTGATTCGACCTTTGCACTTTTACAGTGAGGATAATTTACGGGTCCAATTTACGTTCTGGACACTGCGGTGACCTTCTAAAAATAGTAACAGAACGCCGGGAATATCCGAAGATGCCCCCTTCACACTACAGTGCACCATACGAAGGAAGGGAGGTAAACGCTGAAAACATGGAGAAGATGAGAAGATAAGGAAGAGTTACTTATAATGGTGAAATGAACTCAAAAACCAAATTCGGTTCAGCGCTGCGCGCTGAGAGCACGTGTTGAAATATCTCATCGATGATATTGTGTCCGGGGTGTAGCTGAATACGGTGTCCAAATTTGAAAAAGATCCACCGAGAACTTTGGCTTTGGTGTGTCGGTATGGGGGCCCGGGTAGCTGAGGTGGAACCAAAATAGCTGAGGTGGAACCAAAATCGGTTCAGCGCTGCGCGCTGAGAGCACGTGTTGAAATATCTCATCGATGAGGTTGTGTCCGGGGTCTCTCTGAATAAGCCCACCAAATTTGAAGCAGATCCATCGAGAACTTTGGCCGTGCATCGCGAAGACACAGATACACACACACACAGACAGACAGACAGACAGACACAAGTCGTATACATATATATATATAGATGGTGTATGCTTTTAATTAAGCGTTGTTGACTATGAATGTAGATGTAAATGCTTGTATAACTGTGTTTTAATTATAAATGTGTCAAGCGCAAACAGCATAATTGTAAAGTTATGATGTTGCGCTATATAAATGCTCATTTATTATTATTATTATTAAAACATAAGTCCCTTTTCCTGTCGAACCAAGGGGTCAGCGTTTTTGGAACGTTCGTTTTGTTGAAGTTTTTTCCAAATCATTAGTATAAAAACCAAACCCCGTTGTTCGACGTATTCGCAAAGACAAACATGCAAGCTAAAAAAGATAGTTCGCCAGATTGGTTGCATACAATGCACTACAGCCAATCACAGCATGTAAATCAAACTCAGCTTAGCATGCGCTTTTTCTTTGCTCATTCCGAACAATGAACTCTGATGTAAAGTGTGCATAGGGTGGTGCAGTTGTACTTACGCTGAGTGCACCCTTCAAGGGGCCTGAGGGAATTCTAATAGAACATTTTCAAATTTTATGCGCCAATAGCTCAAGGTGCACTAGTAAACTGAACCCTGCTAAGTGTGAGTTTTTGTTGGACTCTGATGTCACATGGCGCAAAGGAGGAAAATCCAATGTTCAATCGATACACTAATATATAATTTTTACAATCATGCACAATGATACAGTCATACACTAACAGTAACAGTGCAAAAAGAAGCTCTAAAACTATAGAAGTGAATTGTCAAGCCACTGATGATTCTTCTAAGGCCAAAAAAAAAAATTGTCTGTTTCTGGTCACCCGACCGACCCTAAATTTCGGCGCCGACCATAAACTTTTTTTTTCCAAACTCAAAATTCTTTTCTTTTTTTTGGGTGGTAAAGGACAGGGTGAGAAAATGAACAACAAAAACGTGTGAAAACGAAAGTCCGCTGACGATTTGTAAATATGTTGAGTGTCTTGTCTCTATGTATAGTGAATCCAGTCTCTGCGCGATTTTTAAAGTTAGTTTTATTGGTCTACATTTGGGGTAAAAAAAAAAAAAAAATAAAAAATAAAAAAAAATAAAAAAAATCCCGACCTACCGACCCTATTTTTTTTAGCCATGTTACCAGAAACAGACAATTTTTTTTTTTTGGCCTAATCTAAAATATCATTAGTGGCATAACTGTTGTTTGACTATTTTCCCACCTACTACTTTGGTAAGCATATACCAGCTTTAAGGAAGCGTGAAACCAATAACTTTAGTAACAGGTACTGATATTACAAGCCATGAAGCATACTCTCATAGTCCTGATGTCAATAAGTGAGTATAAACTATCACATCTTTATGGTACATCATAGCTTTTCATACATTAATTGTTGGTACATGCTGAGCATCAGAAAATGGGACATTCCCTATAAGAAAGCCCTTGACACCCGCTGCGGTTTTCCCTGACACATGCTGGCAGTGGAATAAATACATGTATACAAATGAGCAGCGACTCATATAGTCATACAACTAAGGTTTAGTGAGTAACTTAAAGGGACAGTGCAGGGGTCACACTCACAGCATTGCTGAAGCAACAATTTGTCTCTTTGTCTCAGATTACGATTTAAACTGTCAAAAGCTTTACAAAACTTTCTCACCGATGCCTTCCCATACCTTTAGTGTTGCCAGCCAAACAAAACTGTATGTGGTTTGCCAGTTCGCATCTCCCGCAAAAATTTAACTAACATTTCCCACTCAATGTGGTGTGCGGTATGCCGAAATGGACCCAAACATCTTTTACAATTTTCTTACGTCATCACGCACAATGTCTTGCCGTTAAGTGCCCAAAACAGAAAGAATTCTCCCTCTCGCCGAGACTAATACTAGTAAAAGACTTCCATGTCGGCATGGACTGGGTGGCCGAGTGGTAACGCACTTGCGCTCGGAAGCGAGAGGTTGCGAGTTTGACCCTGGGTCAGGGCGTTAGCAATTTTCTCCCCCCTTTCCTAACCTAGGTGGTGGGTTCAAGTGCTAGTCTTTCGGATGAGACGAAAAACCGAGGTCCCTTCGTGTACACTACATTAGGGTGTGCACGTTAAAGATCCCACGATTGACAAAAGGGTCTTTCCTGGCAAAATTGTACAGGCATAGATAAAAATGTCCACCAAAATACCCGTGGGACTTGGAATAATAGGAGGTGAAAAGTAGGATATGCGCCGAAATGGCTGCGATCTGCTGGCCGATGTGAATGCGTGATGTATTGTGTAAAAAAATTCCATCACACACGGCATAAATAATTCCCTGCGCCTTGAATATGTGCTCGATATAAATTGCATAAAATAAAATAAAATGAATTTAAAAGAAAATATAAAAAAATCCCTGCGCTTAGAACTGTACCCTCGGAATACGCGCGATATAAGCCTCATATTGATTGATTGATTGATTGATTTGATGTAATAAGCTCACGTGCAGATCTTGATGTGAGTCTAGTCGAGGGCGACTTATT
>NC_090246.1:97013469-97058469 GCF_037325665.1 Littorina saxatilis
TATATACACAAATGGAACAAAGCTATCAAGCCATTCAAAAGTTGCAACATTTTAATTACAGTATTTCTGTGCTCAATCCTAACACTGCAGCAAATTTCTGTAAAGCTGAATGTCCCTTTCCATGTACCAACATGGTCATACGCGGATTATTTAAAATGCAACTTTACCACCCGAAGCGTTGCAAACACCGGGAGAAGAGTAAACAACTGCAGACTTGAATGGACACTCATATGCACTCCAGATGCAGGGCCTGTGCAAATCCTTGGGCTGATGCATCACCTTCTTTCATAATCAGACTGCTATCAGACAAGCATTCAGTACAGGATATAAACCTTTCAGCAATAGATTGAGCTGATCAATGTTGACAAAAGCCCAACACATGTCAGCGGAGTGACGTTGCACAGTACCAGTATCCATATCTGCTTGTGATGGGTCAGAAGATGGCAAAGTATCTGTATCTTCTTATGGTTGGTCAGAAGATGGCAAAGCTGATGTTTCTGCTGTGGAAGAGGGTAGTTCCGGTTTAGCAAACTTTTCCATCAGGTCAATCTTTCTTCTCACTGCCACCACAGGAGGACTGGCTCTCCCCTTGCTCCAACCTAATAAATACACAAACACTGATTTAATATTTGATACAACTGTCCATGGTTTTTGTTTGTAATAAGCTGCAAATTTTAAGACTCAATATAAACGTCAACAAGTGCTTGTACTTTATTTTGCAAATGACCATGTTACATGGGGTGTACCTCAACTTTTTGGCTAGGCTGGTAAATCAGAAATCCCAATCAGCCCCCAACCACTGAACCAGGCGGGTTTTCTTACAACCACCTCAGCGGCTCGTACCCACATATGTCGGTTGACGAACACACACACACACACACACACAAAAGACATTCATTAATTGGCCCCTATCACAAAATGTACATGTCAAGTTTACTATGGGATTTGAGTAACCACACAATCACATACACACAGGAACTAATACTGAAACTAGCTGAATTATTTTCTTTCTTTCTTTCTTTCTTTTCATATTTTTCTTTTAAAATTAATTTATTTCATTACACTTGCTATGTATTTGCTTGTTTCTTGTCTGTTGTCTGTTTTGTGTGTGTGTGTGTGTTCTGTGTGTGTGTATACATTTTCAGATTTCCTAAACCTAGCACTGTTTGCAGGTGATCTTTATGCTTTTGATTCATGAGTTGCATCCCCAGTCCTTTAGTTTAACTCTTTTTTTTTCTTTGGTGAAGTAAATTGGATCTATTTTTTTTATTCCTTAGTTAATGGAAAAGATTTGACAACAATATTGCTGTCAATGATAGGTTGGTCAGCCATGCTGGTGTAAACCAATCCTTTAGAATTAGAGAACGCTCTCTAGTAGGGTACTTATTTTCCTACGGTCAATGACCAGAAACAGAAACTGTGTCAGTCGTACATCGCTCAGATGCTGCTTCTCAGTTTGACCCCAGACAAAGAATACTGATGACATGTTACACCATAGTAAGCTCTCAAGGACTGGCCAGCGAAGAACAATAAAATAGGGGTTGTGAAGACGATATCACAGAGATGATCGAGGGAGGGAGGGGGGGGGGGGGGGGGGGGGAGGGATGCGGCGGCGGCATGGTCAGTAAATTGGATCAAGAAACCCGCAAAATACTTCAGACACAAACTGTTTATCATTTACCTGCAAACCCTAACACATTCTTACAACAACAACAACATAACGATGTGCAATAAATCACGTTGTCAAACAAACAAGATCGAAAAGAGAAAGAAGCAAAACCCACCTCGTCGAGTCAAGAATCTGAGAATGTCGTCTGCTTAAATACGATCATGTTGGTTCATTTCGGAGTGTTGTTACTTCCTTCTACTGTTCGCTGCTGCTGGTTCATCTTTCTCTGATATTTCTTGCCACTATGCCGAACATTTCCAATGTTAGGGTTGTTCTCCGCAGCTCAAAACTTTGAAAAATGCTGCTGAATCGGTGAAAACGTCATGGATTTGTTGACACCGGGGGACTGATAAGTTGTCTACTGCGCTTGCGCCAAATGCCTTTGACCTACATATATTTGCATATATTAATTCCGGGGTTTCGGTTGGAACGGATTCTCTCTCTTTGTGCCTATGTCAACGGAAATTCCCCAACGGTGATGACGTCATCTTGAAGAACGGAAATTTCCACACAGTTTGAACAGCGAAGGGTCATGTCATGTGCGCACATTTACCAGCACGGAGTATCCAAAGTTGACCATTTTTTCGATTTTTTTGATAAAACACAGACAAAAACAACAAAACATCGGTTTGAAAATGGTTTTATTTACATGAATACATGTCTAAAATGACAAAAGCAGATTATTGAATGCATTCCAGGATGTTCAAAGGTGTGAAAAATGCAACAACCCCAAAAAGGTGTATGAGACCAAAAATAACTCATTTTGCCTACCCGGTCTGCCCTTAAGACAGAAACTTACAGGTATGATTTAAATAATTTATCCATGTGTGTACTATGGTTTGCTGTAAGTGATGATTTTGTGCTTGCAGGTATGCAGAGGCTGAAAGGATGCTGGCTGGCAGTATACTGACAAAACCCAAGAGTTATGACGAGATTGAGGCAGAGTTTGGTGCTATGGCTTGCCATGTGTTTTCACTTCTGGGACAACTGTACAGGTGGGTAATAGTGAAAATGGGCCATTGACTTCACATATTTTTATTATAAGCATGGCTTGATTAGCTATCAGAATAGAATGTTGATGTTGCCTATTAAATGTTTCAACTGCTAGATTTTCATATTTTGTTAGTGATTGGGGATATAGTACTGGTAGAGTGTTCATTTGAATTACAGTGGAACACTCATTTAACCTTTAGCACTCCAGATTCCAGCCAGCATTACTTCCCCTGTAGCCACATTATTTTGCTTACCTAGCGTAAGAACTACACCCACTAACTTTCAACACTTACAACTTCTTTGAAAATGCACTAATAAGCATGAAACGTTGTGGTTGTGATGGGGTTATATTTAACATTAAAATAGTTTTGTTTGCATGCATCATTTATTTTATTAGCATTAATACAAAATGAAAAGGGGTTGTGTTGGCTAGTCCGTGGAATTTTGTGAAACTAACCAGTCTATGTCTGGTGAAATTACTTTGATCAGGTAATCATGTTGACCATCCAACTTCCTGATCCTGGTATCTAAATAAATATATTTGTGGACCAGTGCATGTCATGGGACGATCTTTTTAATAGGTCGGTTAGCAACAACAAGCAGAGAAAAGCTTTGATCTGCACTAGATCCACAGGTCGCCATTTCCGAACACGCAAACTTTTTACGTCTTGTCACTGGCTTGCTTTGCGCTGAATTTGAGTCAGTTTCTACGCAGTGTTTCTTCGACAAGCAAGTCAAGCATTTGCTACTCGGTCAGATTATCGGTAATGTTTGCTGGTCCTGTCATTTCACTAAACTGGACCAGCCACTGTTTGTATCCATCTGCACTTTCGTAAATTCCGTTTCGTAACCGTCACTGTCACTTGACGAACTGTCATTTTTTTCACCGCGATACACAGTTCATTGCGAAGATCTTCCTCAGTAATTCGTTCCAATTCAGCATACAATTTGTTGTCAAGAAATAACTCAAAAGAAAGTTTCAAACTCATCATCCTCCATCTTGCTTGTCGAAGCGCTAAAGTACTTTATCGATGCAAAAACAAAAGCAGAAAACTTCGACGAAACCGACTCAAATGCAGCGCAGACGACACGACGAGATAACGGAAGGAAGTGAGCCTCGCTTTGGCTCAAGTGCCGTTAAAAATACCGTTATTCTCGTATGCAAATACGAACGAGAAGTTGGTCATACGAACAGGCCTTGTGCTGGCGACGCAAATCGCCGCTGGCTGGCAAAGGGGGGGAAATGGCTGGGCGACGAAAATCGCCGCTGGCGTGCTGAAGGTTAAAGACCCTCCTTTTTAAGACCTGATTTTCCCAGATTTGTGGAGGTCTTAACTCATTGTCTCCCAGGTACGGATATATCCGTACACACTCCTATGGCTCTATCTGACCAGTTACGGATATATCCGCTCAGACTGTTAGCTTCAGTCGCTTCCTGTAACGTCCATCTAACACCTGGATTCCAGCGTGTTGATACACAGTTACTTCAATTCTGAGTGACCTGCTGCAGCACAGCTGGTCTCAGCTAAAACAAAACTTGGTCAACATAGGTGGGGTAGAAAGGGTTAAAAGGGGGTTCCACTGTAGTGCAAAATGATTGCAATAGCCAACTTGCACAATGCCCCGCTTGGATAGCTCTCCGGTGCGAAAGATAAGAAAGGTTCACTTCCCTGCGGGCACATTTTTTGCTCAAGAGTTATCGTTCCTTCCATACACTACAATCACTGATCTAAACAATGGCTACCGAACAGCAGAATTTTTATGCGATTGCAAGTACCAAAGTTTCAAAAATACCTCAAAGAAAGAAAAATGCAATACTCAGGATACAAGAAACCGAAGCTGATACAGTTATTGAACAGACAACGGAGTACCGGGATGGCATGTCATATTGGCAGAGCTCTTAGTTTCTCTTTATGTCTAGGATGTCGGCCATTTTGAAAGTCAAGAATGGTGGACAAATGTTCAAAAGACAAGTGGCAAAACCTTCAAAAACGCTAAGAAATCTTCCCGTTATACAAAAAAGAAACGCTCTCACCAATTCCTGAAGTAAAGAAGGTTGTTGATATGTTACCAAGATTCGATGGCCTTCCCTGAGAGATAGGCCGATGGCTTCAGAAAAAGCCTGAGCACCTCAAAACACGTCATGCAACGTGGGTTGAAGGAAAAGGAATGCGTGTCACCGGTATACATTCTGCGCATGCGCTGTACACCGGTAGGGGAGATAACCACCACGGACCGTGCCTTATATGGCATGTGGTTTTTGTTTTAGAGTTATCTCCCCATGTTACCATGTAAGAGTGCTTCAATGTCTTACCAACTGAACGAGGTTATTGCTATCTATGTGAGTTGGTAAGTATATTAATTAGATCAAAGTTTACTTTTGAAACTTTATATTTTCATGGCGAAGTGTCTGCACTGAAACACAACCTCTCACAGAGCTATCAAAACATGCCCGCAGTTTGAGGCAGATCTTGCAAGACCACGCGGGGGATATAGCTCAGTTGGTAGCGCACTGTATTTGTATTCAGTTGGCCGCTGTCAGCGTGAGTTCGATCCCAGGTTCGGCGGAAATTTATTTCACAGAGTCAACTTTGTGTGCAGACTCTCTTCGGTGTCCGAACCTCCCCCCGTGTACACTACATTGGGTGTGCACGTTAAAGATCCCACGATTGACAAAAGGGTCTTTCCTGGCAAAATTGCTTAGGCACAGTTAATAATTGTCTACCTATACCCGTGTGACTTGGAATAATAGGCCGTGAAAGGTAAATATGCGCCGAAATGGCTGCAATCTACTGGCCGTATAAAATTTCATCTCACACGGCATCACTGCAGAGCGCCTAGAACTGTACCCACGGAATATGCGCGATATAAGACTCATTGATTGATTTATCGTGCGACTTCGCCGCGCTGGCCGATAGGGCAAGTCGCCTATTGATGATCTGTTATTGTTTGTTGCAGCAAAACTGACAGAGTGCAGAAAGCATGTGAGTGCTACAAGAAGAGTTTGAAGCTCAACCCACTGCTGTGGAAATCTTATGAGGCATTATGTCAACTTGGTACGTTGTCCTATACACAGTTTGGTTTGATTTTTATGCAGTTTATGTATTGACATATTGTTTTAATTGAATACTTGAAAACTATTGTTTATTTCAAACTGGTTGATACGTAAGAACTGGTGTTTTTGAAAATAAGTGTAGTGTTTTGGTACTTTGAAAGTGTCTCTTTAATTATCTAGACTGCCAGATATTAGGTGTTTTGTTATGAGCAATGCAGTATGTATGAATTAAAGCGCATACAACTGTCATCATATAACCTTGAACGGTTGAAAATGACGTTAAACACCAAATAAAGAAATAAAGAAAGCTGTCATCAGGAGATAACGATTCACCTTTGGGAAATACCATTTGGTATGTACATGTGTTTATTATTCATTTCATTATGGACTGGGTGGCCGAGTGGTAATGCACTTGCGAGAGGTTGCGAGTTTGACCCTGGGTCAGGGCGTTAGCAATTTTCTTCCCCCTTTCCTAACCTTGGTGGTGGGTTCAAGTGCTAGTCTTTCGGATGAGACGAAAAATCGAGGTCCCTTCGTGTACACTACATTGGGGTGTGCACGTTAAAGATCCCACGATTGACAAAAGGGTCTTTCCTGGCAAAATTGTATAGGCATAGATAAAAATGTCCACCAAAATACCCGTGTGACTTGGAATCATAGGCCGTGAAAAGTAGGATATGCGCCGAAATGGCTGCGATCTGCTGGCCGATGTGAATGCGTGATGTATTGTGTAAAAAATTCCATCTCACTCGGCATAAATAAATCCCTGCGCCTTGAATATGTGCGCAATATAAATTGCATAAACAAAATTTTAAAAAAAAGAATAAAAAAAATCCCTGCACTTACAACTGTACACACAGAATACGCGCGATATAAGCCTCATATTGATTGATATTGATTGATTTCATTTCTGAATTTTCTGCAGTAGTGGAACAATGCAGTGTCATCAAACCTTTAGTTGCCCAAAAACTAAATTTGATTTTTTTCCGTTGTTTTGCTTGGCACAGGTGTAAAAGTGGATCCGAACCAGGTATTTAGCATGCCAGCTGTGATGGCAGCCCCTCCCCCTGTCCCCATAGTGATACCCATAGTCCAGTCACAGCCAGTGCCCCAGGCCCAGCCTCCACCCCCACCACAGGGCCACACCCCGGGGACAGACGATGTTGCGGTCACTAACACCATCGACACCATCCCTCAGACCATCACCACCGCCACCACCACCACTCCTGGGGCAGTGGAAACCAATGTAAGTTTTGTACAATTCACAATTTGTTAGACATAGACAACTTTATTTTCTCAAACGAGAAATTCATGTGTGGTGCATCATGGCTGTTCCTAGCTTGTGTTTTAGTGTAAGTTAAAAATAGCCCAGCAGAGGGAATAGTTTGGCTACCAACAGCTGCAACCAGCACACTGTTAAGCTCGCTGCTGTGTTATCTCTGCTGTGGGGAAAGGCTGTGTGCTAAAAATAGCCTGCAGCTAGAGTAGCAGGAATGAAGCCCTTTGAACAGCCGTGGCATGTGACACAACATTAAACAACATAACATTATAATTCAGTATATGATGAGAATAATTTCACTAAACATGATTGCACAGTTTGTCAGATTTGTCATTTCAACGAAGGAAGGCTAAAACATAACCGTTGTAACTTTGAATCATTATTTATAGTTATATTATAAATTGTCAAAACACATTCTATCTCTCTTTTCATGATTCTTTTTATCTTTCTGTTTGTAAATCTTTTTATTTATTGAGTACAGCGCATTTTTACAGTTGTAGCGGTTTTGGTTTGAAATGTTAAGGAGGCTTTACGCTCACTATTTCAAAAGAAAGAGAGAAAGCAACTGAAGGTGGTTTTTTGGAATTTATTTGGTGAGCCATTTTGTTCTTTAATTATTTTGGTTTTGTTTGTGCGTTCATATAGCTTATCAAACAGAAAAAGCAGTGGGAAAGAGGTGTTTTTATTTGTTTAATTGTTTGTTTGTTTATTTGGTGTTAACGTCGTTTTCAACCACGAAGGTTATATCGCGATGGAGGTGTTTTTATGATTTTTGTCATTTTTATTCAGACCACTCCTCGCACAATCTGCTCTGACTTCACCCCAGAGAACTCAACACATGATGGAAAGGGGGCAGACCTGTGGGCGCCCATTCGTCCCACCAAGTTTGTCAAGTAAGGTCACATTCATGGCATGTTGTTGCTCTCTTCTGGTTGCATGCAGATTTTTGTTTTAAATCTCCAAATTTTTATTAAAAGAAAAATCAGCATTGTTTTAAAGCGTCATTAAATTACATATTCTTACTCCGAATCACATAAAGCATTGACGCAGTCTGAGATGCTAAGGTCTGAAAAGGCTACCCGTCTTAAACAATTTTAAAGGGAAGCAACCCCATCACAAAAAGTGTAAATGGAGCCTTGGTAATGACCACAGACCCGGGGAGTTACCTCCCATTGGTGTGTACTACGTCACTACCGCTCCTCAACACGTGGTCAAGATCATACGACTTTTTCAGCTCTGAGAGAAGGTTGTTGATTTTTGGCTCTCGTGGCTGTGCTGTTTGGTGTTTGTTTGACACCCACCGGCCACTTACCCGTCTTACTTGCCTTCTGCTTCGTAGTTGGTGAGCTCTTTCCTTTTTATATTTAGTCAAGTTTTGACTAAATATTTTAACATCGAGGGGGAATCGAAACGAGGGTCGTGGTGTATGTGTGTGTGTATGTGTGTGTGTATGTGTGTGTGTGTGTGTGTGCGTGTAGAGCAATTCAGACCAAACTACTGGACCGATCTTTATGAAATTTGACATGAGAGTTCCTGGGATTGATATCCCCATACGTTTTTTTCATTTTTTTGATAAATGTCTTTGATGACGTCATATCCGGCTTTTCGTGAAAGTTGAGGCGGCACTGTCACGCCCTCATTTTTCAACCAAATTGGTTGAAATTTTGGTCAAGTAATCTTCGACGAAGCCCGGGGTTCGGTATTGCATTTCAGCTTGGTGGCTTAAAAATTAATTAATGACTTTGGTCATTAAAAATCTGAAAATTGTAAAAAAAAATAAAAATTTATAAAACGATCCAAATTTACGTTTATCTTATTCTCCATCATTTGCTGATTCCAAAAACATATAAATATGTTATATTCGGATTAAAAACAAGCTCTGAAAATTAAATATATAAAAATTATTATCAAAATTAAATTGTCCAAATCAATTTAAAAACACTTTCATCTTATTCCTTGTCGGTTACTGATTCCAAAAACATATAGATATGATATGTTTGGATTAAAAACACGCTCAGAAAGTTAAAACAAAGAGAGGTACAGAAAAGCGTGCTATCCTTCTTAGCGCAACTACTACCCCGCTCTTCTTGTCAATTTCACTGCCTTTGCCGTGAGCGGTGGACTGACGATGCTACGAGTATACGGTCTTGCTGAAAAATGGCAGCTACTTGACTAAATATTGTATTTTCGCCTTACGCGACTTGTTGGTCATTATTTTGAAAAGAATGTTGCTGTAGTTGCTGACTTTTCGTCCGTTTTTGGACTTGTACATTTTTTCAGTAACTGATGTTTGGCCGCCATTTTTGTTGGTCAGCATGGCTGACAGCGATAAAATGTGGCTAGGCCGATGTAATGGTGAGGTAAACCTTATATTACCTTCTTACTTGCCTTCTGCTTTGTTAGTTGGTAAACTCTTTCCTTTTTATATTTAGTCAAGTTTTGACTAAATATTTTAACGTAGAGGGGGGAATCGAGACGAGGGTCGTGGTGTATGTGTGTGTGTGTGTGTGTGTGTGTGTGTGTGTGTGTCTGTCTGTGTGTGTGTGTAGAGCGATTCAGACTAAACTACTGGACCGATCTTTATGAAATTTGACATGAGAGTTCCTGGGTATGAAATCCCCGAACGTTTTTTTCATTTTTTTGATAAATGTCTTTGATGACGTCATATCCGGCTTTTCGTGAAAGTTGAGGCGGCACTGTCACGCCCTCATTTTTCAACCAAATTGGTTGAAATTTTGGTCAAGTAATCTTCGACGAAGCCCGGGGTTCGGTATTGCATTTCAGCTTGGTGGCTTAAAAATTAATTAATGACTTTGGTCATTAAAAATCGGAAAATTGTAAAAAAAAATAAAAATTTATAAAACGCTCCAAATTTACGTTTATCTTATTTTCCATCATTTGCTGATTCCAAAAACATATAAATATGTTATATTCGGATTAAAAACAAGCTCTGAAAATTAAATATATAAAAATTATTATCAAAATTAAATTGTCCAAATCAATTTAAAAACACTTTCATCTTATTCCTTGTCGGTTACTGATTCCAAAAACATATAGATATGATATGTTTGGATTAAAAACACGCTCAGAAAGTTAAAACAAAGAGAGGTACAGAAAAGCGTGCTATCCTTCTTTGCGCAACTACTACCCCGCTCTTCTTGTCAATTTCACTGCCTTTGCCATGAGCGGTGGCCTGACGATGCTACGAGTAAAATGGCATTGCGTTCAGTTTCATTCTGTGAGTTCGACAGCTACTTGACTAAATATTGTATTTTCGCCTTACGCGACTTGTTGGTCATTAGTTTGACAGGAATTTCGTTCTAGTTGCTGACTTTTCGTCCGTTGGACTTGTATATTTTCCAGTAACTTATTGTTTGGCCGCCATTTTTGTGGGTCAGCATGGCTGACAGTGATAAAACATGGCAAGGCTTATGTCATGGATCTACCAGACCATTGGTAATTGTTGTTGTTTCGGACTAAGAATGTTATACCGCTATGTCCGTTACTTATTCTGCCCCAAATGAACATGTGTTTCGGGGGCATTTGAGCATGTCTTTGACGTCTTTTTCTTCTTTTTTTCCCTCTTTTAGGCATCGGAGCATGGCTCTGGTGTCTATACTGCTCAGCTCTTTATTTTCCAGAGTTCCGCAGTTTGGGAGAGAAGAATTGCAGCGTCCCACGCCGCCTGCCGGAGGTGTTTTCCTCCCCTTCTTTGGGTGACGCTCGCTTTTTGGCGTCGTTGTTGGCCGTCGGCGACGATTTCCGGGGAGGATCTCCTTGCTTCTTTGTCTTCTGCCTCCGTGGTTGACACTGCGGTAAGTCGAACTGGTCCACCGGCCCTCGTGAGGCTGCTGGACATTCCCTGCTGGGAAACAGTTCTTTGGTGCGGGATCACAACCCGCAAACTTCTGTTCCGTCTCACCCTTGCTTCGTCGCGGGCATCTGTGTTTCGGAGCAAGGGCGGCAGCCGGTTCCGGCTGCTGCGCTTCCGGTTCCTACCGGAGGCATAGGTCCCCTTCCGCAAGCACCCGCTGAGGACTTGTCCAGGGTTGACCGTGGACTGCCCTATGGGCGCTCGGGCTTCCGGCCCCAGTCCACTTCTGTTCTGACCTCACCTTTGCCTCGTCGCGGGCATTGGCGTTTTCAGAGCAAGGGCGGTAGCCGTTTCCGGCTTTGCGCTTCCGGTTTACTGGAAGCATAGGTCCTCCATTGCAAGTTCACGTTGCGGTCTTGACTAGAGTTGACCGTGGACTGGCCTACGGGCGTTCGGGCTTCCGGCCCCAGTCCACGCAACCTTCGCTTCCGCATTGTGCGGCTTTGTCTGTTGCGTTTCCGGCTCTGTCCGGATACACTGTTCCTCTTCCTGACGCTTCCTCTCGGATGTCAGTGAGTGAGGAACAGCGGCTGGCCTACGGGCATTCAGGCTTTCAGCCTCGGCCGGGACAGTCGTCACTTCACCTGTTGGGTGTTGCGGCTACTGCCTATTCAGTTCTGGTGGCTTCGGATGTTACCTCCTCTTACTCTTACCCTCTTACAGTAGGGGTTGAGTCGGGACGTTTTCCGGGTGGACGGGTTTTCGGTTTCCGGTCATCCCGTTAATTAGTCTTCCACTGGCAACTGTGACTTAGGTCCGTGTCCGTTCGCTTGGCTATTCTGATGTAGTCTTTAGCCAGCGATCAGACATGTTCTGGATTTCCGTCGAAGCTCTTGGCTGCTCTCGAAGCTGCGGCGGAGGTTACTTCCAGATACTTTCTGGAGGGTACATCGGCTTCGGCGGCTTCCGCTTCGGTTGCTCAGTCGACGATGTCGGACTTCCGTTCCGCGAAGTAGGAGGATTCCTACTTCCGGTTCGAGAGTCACCTTCGGTGTGTACCACCTTTCGCAGGTTTTGGCTAGACCATCTCCTCCCGGAAGTGGTATCCCCAGTGTTCCGGTTCTGCTGCTCGTTCTTCACGGTTCAGTTCCGGAACACCCTCAGCCTTGGCTGGCTTCGGCTACACAGGCTTCGACTTTTGTTCCTTCTTGTTATGCGGCTGTCAATTAGGAGGTTCTCGGTCCCTTCCTGACTTGTTGGCAGCGGGCCAGTTCCTGGCAAGGGTTTTATAGTGAGTTAGATTTTTCTTTCCCACCGGGCCCTTCCTGACTTGTTGGCAGCGGGCCAGTTTCTGGCAAGGATTTTTAGAGTGATTTAGATTTTTCTTTCCCACCGCCTTGTTGAAGCTATCTGCTTTATGTGATTTGGAGTAAGAATATGTAATTTAATCGAACATTTTTAGAATAATCACATAGTTTATGCCCTCCCACCAACCCCGCTTATGGTTTTTTAGTTTCTTTTAAGCCGTATGATCTTGACCACGTGTTGAGGAGCGGTAGTGACGTCGTACACACCAATGGGAGGTAACTCCCCGGGTTTGTGGTCATTACCAAGGCTCTATTTACACTTTTTGTGGTGGGGTTGCTTCACTTTAAAATTGTGAGACGGGTAGCCTTTTCAGACCTTAGCATCTCAGACTGCGTCAATGCTTTATGTGATTCGGGTAAGTATATTATTATTAATCAAATGAAAATTTATTCTTAAAATTTTCTATCATACTGTGTCCCTGAAAATGTAGACACCTTGAAAACTCAATGAACTTTTTTGTGTCCACACTCTGCTTTGATCATCCAATAGTTGTTCACTGATAGTTTCATTCAATTTTCAAGTGCATGTATTGTCTTAATTTTAGATGCACAGAGTACGTTGCAAAGCACATTCTTGGGTGAACAATTTTTATAAAGAAATGTTCACACACTGAAGGGACAGAACTTTAAACAGGGTTCGTACAGGTCATGGAAAACCTGGAAAGTCATGGAATTTGATTTTTAATTTTCCAGGCCTGGAAAGTCACAAGAAATTCCTAGGAGGTAGGAAAAACACCCCTGTCAAAGGGAAATAACCTTCTCAGTTGGTGGCAGTGACTGAGTGAGAATGGTTATTTCCCTTTGACCATGAAGATGTCCCTGTATAAGTCCTTGTATAATTTTAATCCACCAATAACTCCCTAACCGTGTGTTTGACTGGTCCCAATTTTTGTAAGGACCGTCTCAGGAATGTATAGAACCTGTTCACCAAGTTTGGTGACGATCGGTCCGTTCATTCTTGAGAGCTATATGCGAACACAAACACACAAACACCCAAACAAACACATCGAGCGAAACCTATACACACCCCTATACCGGGGGTGTAATAAGAAAGAAAGAAAAATTAACCTTTAGCACGTCTTCGTTGCTCAGCCATTACCCCCCCCCCCCCCCCCCCCCCCTTTGCCAGCCAGCGGCGATTTGCGTCGCCAGCACAAGGCTTGTTCGTATGACCAACTTCTCGTTCGTATTTGCATACGAGAATAACGGTATTTTTAACGGCACTTGAGCCAAAGCGAGGCTCACTTCCTTCCGTTATCTCGTCGTGTCGTCTGCGCTGCATTTGAGTCGGTTTCGTCGAAGTTTTCTGCTTTTGTTTTTGCATCGATAAAGTACTTTAGTGTTTCGACAAGCAAGATGGAGGATGATGAGTTTGAAACTTTCTTTCGAGTTGTTTCTTGACAACAAAAAGTATGCGGAATTGGAACGAATTACCGAGGAAGATCTTCGCAATGAACTGTGTATCGCGGTGAAAAAAATGACAGTTCGTCAAGTCACAGTGACGGTTACGAAACGGAATTTACGAAAGTGCAGATGGATACAAACAGTGGCTGGTCCAGTTTAGTGAAATGACAGGACCAGCAAACATTACCGATAATCTGACTGCGTAGCAAATGCTTGACTTGCTTGTCGAAGAGACACTGCGTAGAAACTGACTCAAATTCAGTGCAAAGCAAGCCAGTGTCAAAACTGGCAGTGACAAGACGTAAAAAGTTTGCGTGTTCGGAAATGGCGACCTGTGGATCTAGTCATGGAAAATGTTATTGAGGCTCATGGAAAGTCATGGAAAAGTCATGGAATTTTGTTTCTAAAAACCAGTGGGGACCCTGTTTAAAGTTTGACATCATAGTGTTTCTTTTTCAGACAGGAAATACCGCCTGAGGGACCAAAGCCAATCAAGGTTCTATTCCCCGATGGTTATTTATCCCCTAGGTACGTGTCATTGACTTCTGCTTTAATTTAGTGTAAAGCCAGTAAGACTAAGTATCGATCTGGTTGCTGTGGTTTTTGTTTTCAAAATGAGTTTGTCAAAACACATTTGTTTAGATTGATTTCTGTCTATTTTCATTAGTTTGTTTGAATCTGAAAAAAGACAACTAGTCGAAAATAAACAGCAAAGAGAACTGCACAGTAGGTCCTACAAAAAGTGCTGCATTGATGTAATTTTCTCAGAATAAGAATTACATAGATTAGTGTCACATTCCTATGTGCCACTTAGCTGCACAGTTTCAAATCATTTTGAATAATTTCGAGTTATTGAAGCATTGGCATTTTTACTTCCAGCTTTGGAGTGATGCTTGTGGAGTCCCCAAGTGGCCTTGACCCCAATCCCTCGGCCTTGCCCTTCATCAGTCCCAACCCCACGCCAATCATGCCTGAGGATACAGTCCTCGATGCAAAAGCTCCAAGCAAAAAGGTAAACATGACAGTTTATTGCTGCTAGTTTCTAGGTTTCATGTATGTGCAAATCACTGCAGGGAAATGGAAGCTGAGCCAATTTCGGTTCGCATGGGATTTGTATGTCAGCATTTGTGTGTGTTGGTTTGTGTGCTAATGAGTGTGTTAACAAGTCTCCGTTAACCTTCGCCGGTGGTTGTGGGTCCGTGTGGACCCAGAAGGGTGTTTAATTGCAAATATCTCTTAAAATAGTTTGAATTTTTTAATGAGCTTTTAAGAATGCCTGAGGCACCTAAAAAGCTCATATGTCCTAAAATTTCAGCGAGAAGTAATTAACAAAAGAAAAGGTCATATTTAGACTACAACCATTGTGGTGCCGTGCGGACCCATGTTTCTCAAAGAAGGAAGTTAAAAAGCATGGGTCCGCATGGCCCCACGATGACTTCCGTGTGTAGTCGATAACCCTGATGGGCAAAGGTTCATACGAATATATGTGATCTTGCCCATGTCAATCCATTAAAACAATGTTTATTTGAAGTATCTCGCTTTCTTGGTGTTTTGAGCATCAAAGAGAGTGCTGTGTACAGCATCTTTTGACAGCTTAGTACCATTGTCAGTCACTTTTCCGACAGGTTGTGACAAGGAGAAAACAGTCTGCCAAACCGCCAGTATTCAGCCTGTCCGGCAATTCCAATACCCGTGATGTCAGTAGTCAACAGCAGTGTGGGTAAGTGCATGTACAATTTTCTCTGTGTGTGCAAAAGATGGGGGGAAAGAGAGAGAGAGAGAGCGAGCAAGAGCGTGTGTGTGTGTCTAGGGAAACGAGATGATCTAGCTTAAAGAACAAAGGAAAAAATATACACTGATTGAGAGAGACTATCTGAAATGCATGCTCATCGCTTTGATGACATGCATGATTTTTGCATGTTTGTTGTTTTATGGTAACTATGGTTGTGATCTTTTATGTTTGATTTATATCAGAGAGGTGGCTGCTGTGAATTTTCATGTTGAAATAAAAGTCATTTTCTTCATTTTTCTGGCCAGAAAGTCGAGCACAACATTCTACATAGAAGAATTTTCTTTTCAGGAACCCTCCGATACGTAGAAGTTCTCGTCTGTTTGGAAACTCCAGTTCAGTAAAGGTATGGTTTGTTTTCTGCTTTTTTTCCTCAGCTGTTACTCTAATTTACCCTTTGGAAATTCAGTCACGTAGTATCACTGAATTGCTACATGAGCTTACATTGACAGCAACATTGTGGGTGAACATGACAGATGTGAACATTGTGCTCTCTGTAGTTAATGCTCATGTTGAACACTTGAGTTATGTAATCTGGCTGTATTCAGTGGAACCCCCCTTTTAACACTTTCGCGACAGGACACTGATAAATCAGTAACCGCGCTGACACGCCCATGGACGGGACGCGCATTTTTCAGTACCAGTCATACAAGGTACAAGACTCGTGATTGCTTCCCGGTTTTTGAAGATTGCAATAAATTGAGTTGTTTCCCTTGATACACGTGGTTTTCTCTTCCGTCTTGATCAAATTAGTGCAGATTTGCGTGGTGTTTTCGAACAAAAAAAATGAATCGAAGGCGAGCCTTGTCACGGGAGGAGATTCTCCGGATGTTGGATCTTGAGGATCCTGTAGATCATGATACATCGTGTCGTTTTAGCCTCAAGAAAGCGATAATAGCAGTGATATTGAGGAAGAAACAGTCCCGTTGTTGCTAGTACGAGTCGGCAACTACACGTGGTAGGGGGTGATACTGCTAGACGAACATGTATCTCGAAATCGTGCGGGAGCTATGGGGGCGTGGCAGCACTGATAACAATGGATGGCTGGAGCCTTCAAATCCTTTTGGAATTGTTCATAGGTGTACAGTTGGTACTTTGTTGTGAAAATGTGACTTATATTCAATATGGATTACCTAGACATCATTTGGTGAGTGTTACAGTTTTGTTTCATTTGAGTCAGGATGCTGTGAGTGAATGCGTGATTTGCTTGTTTTTTTCTTTGTACTGTCTCCTTATTTCTGTGTACAATGTTAACAATATTTCAGCTAATTCATAGGTTTTACACCTTGTTTGGTTATAACATTATTAATAATACTTTCTGTTAAAAAATAACTTTTAAAAAAAAGCAGTGGAAAATAAAACACACAAAAAAACATTAAAAAAACACAAATTATCCCCCTTTCACACCTCTTTCACCCCCCTTTGCTAACACAAATCGCGTGACAAACTTATAAATAGCACGACTGAACTGGGCATCCATTTTTGAATTAGTACACAAAATTTGGTGGTGATTGGACTTAATTCAAGCTTGCTAGACAGATTTCTTTACAGTTACTGATTTTTGGGAAGTTTCTTGGTGGCAAGCTTGGGCAGGCAGGACGTTAACGCCGTGGCAGTGCTAGTCACAATAGTGTTAAGACCGAAACAAGTCTGACAAAATCAGGTCTTAAAAAGGAGGTGTCTTAAAAAGGAGGTGTCTTAGAATGGAGGTAAAGTTACAGAGGTTATGAAGAGAACATGTGAAACAATGAGGTCCTAAGACAGGAAGTCTCAGTGTCGGGGGTCGAAAAGCTGGTTTCTACTGTAGAAGACTGCCAATAATAAGAAAAGGCCTTTTAGGCCAAAGGAACTCTTATATTTTGACGCCACTGGCAATATCTTCGGTAAATACATGATTTTGAATCGGTGACCATTTCATGTCCCAGGAAAACAACAAGACGCAAGGCAAGTCACGCTTCACCAGCCCCAAGGGAGTGGGCCGCAAGAGTAAGTCACGCTCCAGTAAGTCCCAGCAGGAGCTGAACGAGCTCAACAAAAGCGATCCAAGCGCTGGCATCAAATCGTCAGGCCACCCAGAACAACTGTCCTCATCCCAGATCGTCCATATGCAGCAGCAGTCACTAGGTTAGTGCTTCTGTGTCAGTTGTTGAGGTTTGGTTTGTGTGGTGTGGTTTGGATGCATGATCAGTCATCTGAAAAAAATTCCACATTGGGGACACCCCTGTATGCCACTGTGGTATCGCAGACATGACAGTGGAACACCTCCTCCAACACTGTCCAATCCACCAGAAACTACGAGCAGAAACATGGCCTGCGGACACACCAGTTCAGGAGAAGATCTTCGGCACCCTGCGGAGTCTTCGCTGTACTGCAAACTTCATCAGAAGTTCTGGAGTCCCTGCCTGAGCGATCGAGAAGAAGAAAAGAGTCATCTGAAAGATAAGATGAACTAGGGTGCTTGATAGTAAATTTAGGCTTTTATACATATATCTATAGCTCTTGCAAACCTAGATTAACCAGCTGTGAATAAACCATCAATTTTAGTAGAACTAGTTTAGCAAAAACAGAAACCTTTCAGGTGAAAGCAAGGGCTCAGTTAACATGGGTGGGCTTAGGTGCGAGATGTGTCTTTTGGTATGGTTAAAGGCACAGTAAGCCTCCCGTAAACCATCACAGATACTGTCAGGCTTTTACACACAGTACAAACAACCTTTCATTTAAACACTCACCGCTTGAGAACACCGTAGGTGCTCTCCGTAAAGAGCGAGCAATTTTCAAAGAATTTATTTTTGCGTGGTTTATCCAGACCTGTTTACCTTTACTATTTTGGAGTAATTTATTACTGTTTTTTAGGCTTTTGGGGGGAAAAATACTCCATTTGAGTCCAGACTACGATTTTCAAAGTGCTTCAAATTAGGTTTGTGTTGCTAATGTTGGCGTTTGTAACCACTGGGTTACTATTTTTGTCATCAGATTACTATTTTTTGTCTTGACCATTACTCTTGTCAAGTGTTGCGGGTAAACAGGTCTGTTTATCTTACCCCTGAGCCATCGTGAACCCGTGTGATCCAGTTTCCCTTTTTCACAATGCAGTCGTCAGTTAGTAATTTGAATGCGACTCGCTGTGAGCTTATCTGCAATAGCACGTTATTATGTACCTCTGACTATGCACGAAACAAACGGCTGTGGTTCACAAGAACTCTCGCGATGGCTTTTGATTGTTCAGAGGAACTGGCAATAGGCATAAACTGTCATCTGCTACGAGAACCACGACCTTGCGTGACCCTGCTTCCAGGCGTTTCTTTTTTCAAACTGTCAAAACTTCAAATTGTACTGATCTTGTCTTGATGAAAACAGAATTCTTTTATGATTTAAGAATGTTTGTGTAACAAGCTGTCAATTTATTATTTAGATTTTAAAAGTTAGGTCTAGCGCCAAAACGCACCACGGTCTGATTGTCTCTGAGACAATCCGCAAAATTAATTCTTTGAAAATTGCTCGCTCGTTTGGTGAGCGTTCAAATGGAAGGGTGTTTGTACTGTGTAAAAGCCTGACAGTATCTGTGATGGTTTACGGGAGGCGCACTGTGCCTTTAAGTGGCGGCAGTGACTTGTTTGGTGTGCAGGTGAAATTAAAAAAATATTTGTTGACAGAATGGCTGCATGTGGAATTTTTCAGGGCATACTCTATTGATTTCCACCAAAATACATTCTGTCTCTTTGACTGTGCAGGAGGTTTGCTGAAGCTGCTGATGGGTGTGGGCAAGGCCTACTCTGCGCTAGCTCAGTATGACTGCCGTAAAGCCGTACAGCTGTTCGAGGAGCTGCCTGAACACCAGTACAACACGGCTTGGGTGCTGGCGCAGATAGGCAGGGCCTACTTTGAACGGGGAGACTTTCACAAGGTGAGGTCACTGTCCATGGTAAAAGGGGACTGTGTGAATTTGGATGTGGAGAATGCATATTTGAGGAGAATCGGGATGGGGTCAGAGTGTGGGTGATGGTTGTGTGACTATATCTATATATATATACGACTTGTGTCTGTCTGTGTGTCTGTGCGCGATGCACGGCCAAAGTTTTCGATGGATCTGCTTCAAATTTGGTGGGCTTATTCAGAGAGACCCCGGACACAACCTCATCGATGAGAATTTTCAACACGTGCTCTCAGCGCGCAGCGCTGAACCGATTTTGGTTTTTCTGTTCATCTTCCCAGATCCATTCCCAGTAACTCTTCCTTATCTTCTCCAGTGTTTTGCGTTTATCTCCCTTCCTTCGTGTGGCGTCAATCCGTATTCCCGTTTCTATTTTTAGAAGGTCACTGTCGACAACGCTCAATCCATATTCCCGTTATACTATTTTTAGAAGGTCACTGTCCCGGCGAAGCCGGGTATTACTCTTCCTTATCTTCTCCAGTGTTTTGCGCGTTTATCTCCCTTCCTTCGTGCGGTGCACCGGCAAAGCCGACGTACACCCGGCAAAGCCGGGTCCCCGGCGCAGCCGGGTAATCGGCTCGACTTCTTCCCGGCGAAGCGGGTATTCATCTAGTGACTCATATACGACTTGTGTCTGTGTGTCAGGCATGGTACTCTTCCGCCGATCTGCGGAAATCCGCCGAAAACGGAAATCCGAAAAAAAAAGAAAAAAAAATCCGAAGAAAAAAAAATCCAAAAAAAATCCGAAGAAAAAAAAATCTGCTGATTGACTTGAGATTATTATTTTTTTCTTACTCAAGCCTTGTTATCTTTCACTTATATCCCTCTCAGGTTCAAGGAGAGGGCACTAAACACATTTGAATTTGTAAAAAGTCGTCAGCTTCAGGGGGCGTTGCCCCCGGACCCCCACAAAGGGCGCTGCCCCATGACCCCGCCAGGGGCGGCCCCCTGGACCCCCGGCTTTATTTCAGCTGAAACTGCCATTCCTTCAGTACCATGCCTGGTGTGTGTGTGTGTGTGTGTGTGTGTGTGTGTGTGTTCGCGATGCACGGCCAAAGTTCTCGATGGATCCGCTTCAAATTTGGTGGGCATATTCAGGTAGACCCCGGACACAACCTGGTCGATGAGAATTTTCAACACGTGCTCTCAGCGCGCAGCGCTGAACCGATTTTGGTTTTTCTGTTCATCTTCCCAGATGCGGTGAAGCGGGTAATCATCTAGTATATATATACTAGATGATTACCCGCTTCGCTGGATACCGGCTTCGCCGGGAAGAAGTAGAGCCGAATACCAGGCCAAAGGAAAGGAGATCAACGCGCAAAACACTGGAGACCTAAAAATAGTAACGTGCAGTGACCTTCTAAAAATAGTAACGTAGTAACGGGAATATGGATTGACGCCACACGGAGGAAGGGAGATAATCGCGGCTGAAAACACTGCAGAAGATAAGGAAGAGTTACTGGTAGTGGATCCCGACAACAAAAAAACAAAAAATCGGTTCAGCGCGCACAGAGCTGCGCGCTGAGAGCACGTGTTGAAATATCTCATCGATGAGGTTGTGTCCGGGGTGTAGCTGAATACGGTGTCCAAATTTGAAAAAGATCCACCGAGAACTTTGGCCGTGCATCGCGAGCAGACAGATAGACACTAGTCGTATATATATATAGATACTAGATGATTACCCGATTCGCCGGGAAGAAGTAGAGACGAAGTAGAGAAGAAGTAGAGCCGAATACCAGGCTGCGCCTGGGACCCGGCTTTGCCGGGTGTACGCCGGCTTCGCCGGCACACGAAGGAAAGGAGATAAACGCGCAAAACACTGGAGACCTTCTAAAAATAGTAACGTGCAGTGACCTAAAAATAGTAACGTAGTAACGGGAATATGGATTGACGCCACACGGAGGAAGGGAGATAATCGCGGCTGAAAACACTGGAGAAGATAAGGAAGAGTTACTGGTAGTGGATCCAGACCAAAAAAACCAAAATCGGTTCAGCGCGCACAGCGCTGCGCGCTGAGAGCACATGTTGAAATATCTCATCGACCAGGTTGTGTCCAGGGTGTACCTGAATATGATCACCAAATTTGAAACAGATCCATCGAGAACCTTGGCCGCGCATCGCGCACAGACACACAGACACACAGACACTAGTAGTATATATTATACTAGAGGAATACCCGGCTTCGCCGGGGTGAATCGCGAGACAGAGACAGACAGCGTGGCGGTTCATCACAATCACCTTTGCAGGCGAAGTCCTGTCAAACGGGATTGAGAATTTTAGAGCTTATTTCTTAGCCCTATATTATCTGTTGTGGCTTCTCAAATGCCAGAACATACAGACAGACAAAAGCCGCTAGACCCCATCACAAACAGAACTCTACAATCCACAGGTTTTTGCCCACACACACACACACAAACACACACACAGAGAAGCCGTATATATATATATATATGTATATCTATATCTATAAATATATAGAGATAGGTGAGAGTGTATTTTTCGCGTGGCTATAAATTGATTCGACCTTTTCACTTTGACAGTAAGAACAACTTACGGGTGCAAGGGAAGCGTTCTGGACAGCGCAGTGACATTCTATAAATAGCAACTCAGAAACGGGAATTTGGGGTGAACGGCGCGAGACAGAGACAGACAGCGTTGCGGTTCACCACAATCACCTTTGAAGGCGAAGTCCTGTCAAACGGGATTGAGAATTTTAGAGCTTATTTCTTAGCCCTATATTATCTGATGTGGCTTCACACATGCCAGAACATACAGACAGACAAAAGCCGCTAGACCACATCACAAACAGAACTCTACAATACACAGGTTTTTGCCCACACACACACACAAACACACAAACACACAGAGAAGCCGTATATATATATGCATATCTGTATCTATAAATATATAGAGATAGGTGAGAGTGTATTTTTCGCGTGGCTATAAATTGATTCGACCTTTTCACTTTGACAGTAAGAACAACTTACGGGTGCAAGGGAAGCGTTGTGGACAGCGCAGTGGACAGCGCAGTGACATTCTAAAAATAGTAATAGTAAGTTACAAACGGGAAAGCCACACGAAGGAAGGGAGATAAACGCCAAACACTGGAGAAGATAAGGAAGAGTTACTTATAATGGTGAAATGAACACAAAAACCCAAATCAGTTCAGCGCTGCGCGCTGAGAGCACGTGTTGAAATATCTCATCGATGATATTGTGTCCGGGGTGTAGCTGAATACGGTGTCCAAATTTGAAAAAGATCCACCGAGAACTTTGGCGTTGTGATGTGGTGTAGCGGCTATGGTGTGTCGGTATGGGGGCCCGGGTAGCTGAGGTGGAACCAAAATAGCTGAGGTGGAACCAAAATCGGTTCAGCGCTGCGCGCTGAGAGCACGTGTTGAAATATCTCATCGATGAGGTTGTGTCCGGGGTCTCTCTGAATAAGCCCACCAAATTTGAAGCAGATCCATCGAGAACTTTGGCCGTGCATCGCGCACAGACAGACACACACACAGACACACAGACACACAGACACTAGTCGTATATATATATAGATATATGTATTTTTTTGTATTTCAAGTTGGTAGATTGCCCAAGAAGCAGGGGTTTATGACCCTTCTTTTTCAAGTCAGCTTGAAGGAGAGAATCCATAGTATCTTCTGTTAGTACAGAGTCAGAGACCCTTTGCTTTACCAGTTCCATATAAAACCTCTTTAGTACCGTTCTTTTGTCTGTACATGAATGAGTGTGTGTGTGTGTATGTATGTGTGTGTGTGTGTGTGTGTGTGTGTGTGTGTATGTGTTTGTGTGTGAGTGTGTTCATGTGTGTGTTCATGTGTGTGTCTGTACACATCTGTTCATAACAATTTAGGTAAAAATATTCTTCATGTTCATGTTTGTCTTTGTGTCAGGCTGCCAGTGTGTTTGCGGAGGTCCATCGACTGGAGCCGTATCAGCTGCTGGGGATGGACCGCTACAGCACCTCCCTCTGGCACCTGCAGCGAGAGGTGGAGTTGTCTGCCCTGGCACACGACCTCACGCAGCTTGACAAGTCCTGCCCTCAGGTGAGAGAGTGAAAACAGGTTTCTGCAGATTGGTCTGAAGAAGTCATACGGCGCTACCTGCGATGAAAGGACACCCTTGGGATCAGCCCAAAGTGTCCTTACATGGCAGGTGGCCTTCTATAGAAGTATATTGTGGTCAAGGTTAGAGACAATGGGAGTACAGAAAGTGTCCTTTTATGGGAGGTGTCCTCTCATCAGAGGGGCTTCACATTGCACATACCGCTGTTATGCATCGTAAAGAGAATTTAGAGGCCATTTTTGTGATTCTAGTCTTTTTAACGTAATAGTGAAAGCATCAACACAAATAATGAAGTTCTTGTCATAATCTGTCGCTGGATATTAATTTAGTTGGTTTACTTTCTTTTGCAGACTTGGATCGCCACTGGCAACTGTTTCTCTCTACAAAAAGAGCATGATGTAGCAATCAAGTTTTTTAGGCGTGCAATACAGGTAAGTGAAATAAATGAGTGTTTTATGTAATTTTACATTCACATGTACCTGAGGTTTTGTGGCATAGCATGGGATGAGCTTAATTAAATATTGATAACAGACCTCGTAGCCGTAAAAAAAATTCCACTGGATAGAACATGTTAATGAAATCATCGAACCATCTTAATTTATTTGATATTTACTTTGTGTTATATTTAATCTTAGTAATACTGCCTGAGAGTTAAAACTACAATAACATCTACTTATGTACATCAGTGGGGAGTTGTTCTTACCCCCCGCGGGTTAGGGGGAGTCCCATATTGGTTGGGACGAGAAAGAATTTACCCGATGCTCCCCAGCATGTCGTAAGAGGCGACTAACGGATTCTGTTTCTCCTTTTACCCTTGTTAAGTGTTTCTTGTATAGAATATAGTCAATTTTTGAGTCACTTGAGAAAAAGTGACTCTATGTAATCGGTCAGTGTTAGTCTGTCCGGCCAGCCATCCGGCCGGCCGGCCGGCCGGCCGGCCGTCCGTAGACACCACCTTAACGTTGGACTTTTCTCGGAAACTATCAAAGCGATCGGGCTCATATTTTGTTTAGTCGTGACCTCCAATGACCTCTACACTTTAACGATGGTTTCGTTGACCTTTGACCTTTTTCAAGGTCACAGGTCAGCGTCAAAGGAAAAATTAGACATTTTATATCTTTGACAAAGTTCATCGGATGTGATTGAAACTTTGTAGGATTATTCTTTACATCAAAGTATTTACATCTGTAGCCTTTTACGAACGTTATCAGAAAAACAAGGGAGATAACTAGCCTTTTCTGTTCGGCAACACACAACTTAACGTTGGGCTTTTCTCAGAAACTATAAAAGTGACCGGGCTCAAATTTTATGTGAACGTGACTCATTGTGTTGTGAATAGCAATTTCTTCCTGTCCATCTGATGCCTCATATAATATTCAGAACTGCGAAAGTGACTCGATCGAGCGTTTGCTCTTCTTGTTGTAAAGATTTTAGTCAAGCAGTATGTAAGAAATGTTAAGTCCTTTGTACTGGAAACTTGCATTCTCCCAGTAAGGTAATATATTGTACTACGTTGCAAGCCCCTGGAGCAAATTTTTGATTAGTGCTTTTGTGAACAAGAAACAATTGACAAGTGGCTCTATCCCATCTCCCCCCTTCCCCCGTCGCGATATAACCTCCATGGTTGAAAACGACGTTAAACACCAAATAAAGAAGGGAGTTGTTCTTGTTGCTGCAATATTCTCCTGCTATAATGAAGCTCCTTATGCAGGGCAAACAATTTTAAAAGTAATTTCAGTGTTATTTTTGGATACATGCCCAGCACAAGTGTTGGATGATACAGGTGTTAAGGCTCATCTTGCATTCTTCTATAGGTTGATCCTGACTATGCCTATGCTTACACTCTGCTGGCCCATGAGTATGTGTTTATTGAGGAGCTGGACAAGGCCTTAGCTTGCTTCAGGAACGGCCTCAGGGTGGACTCCAGGCATTATAACGCGTGGTCAGTTCTCTCTCTTACAGTCTCTTCCTTGCTTGTTGCTCTTTAGTTTGCGTTGTCTTTGTTTGTCTGTGTGTTTGCTTGTACTTTGTATGTTTTTAGGAAGAAAGTGAATGATTTGTGTGTGTGTGTGTGTGTGTGTGTGTGTGTGTGTGTGTGTGTGTGTGTGATTTTTTCCTGCATGCATGCATGCGAGCATATGTGTGTGTGTGGGTGTGGACGCGTCTATATGCGTGCATGCTTGTTGGAAGAAAGACAAGGAAGCTAACCAGAAGACTCTGTCACCAGGTACGGTGTGGGCATGATCTACTACAAACAGGAGAAGTTCAGTTTAGCAGAAGTTCACTTTCGTCGTGCACTGTCCATCAACCCACAGAGCTCTGCCCTCATCTGTCATGTTGGTGTGGTGAGTGCAAACACTTTTATTATTATCTCTGTTGCTGTGTGTCCAGCTGCTGGTCAAAATTTCTAGTTTTATTCAACTTAGCTTTAACCCCTTCACTGCCCACCCCATACCAGGTAAGTGGTCATTTTCGGTTTGTCGAACGCCCATAATCGTACCTAGTACGAGGGATTTGCATCAGCAACATTTCAGGACATTTCTGAAAAATAAATGGGAGGTAACCACTGTCCAAGCACTTGAAAGGGTTCTAAACACAGTTCTTTCCCATTGACCGTTCGGATAAGTACCACTTGGTGAAAACTTTGTTAGAAGTTTAGAACCGATCTATAGGATTCACAATGGCGGCCGAAAGTCGGACCTCAACTCGTAGACCTGTTTTGAAGCGATACAGTGTTCTGGAAGCTCTACAAGAAGTGATTTATGGATTACCACACAGAAGAATACTTTTATGGGCTGTAATGTGAGTACCTGATGTTTGACACCAGTTTTAGCAGTGTTTTGTGTGGTTTTACGTGCTGCAATGTGTGTGTGTGTAAGTCCGGAAACTGTAATTTTTGACAAAAATGGTCATTATATCAATGTTTACTATAACAATCACAAACAAAGTCCAATGATCATGTCATCCTATAATAGCCAAGGGTATAAGCAAAACACATGCCAAAGATCTAAGAGATATCTCAATAAATGATCGAGCAGTGAACAGATTAGTGAACCTACCGAAGAAAGCGAAATTTTGCCCTGGCACACAGTAATACCAAAATGCTGTTATACTGTGGCAGTGAAGGGGTTAAACCTGAAATTAATTAGGCGAAGTCGACTTTGCAAAGTCTACTGCAAGCTTGCTGCACTAAGCTTTGCTACTGAACTTTTGGTAAAAAAACTTCACAAAGTCTTTGTGAAGTCAATTTGGGGCTCAATTACGGAAGGCCTTAATGAAGGCTATCAGAACCTTGAATTCATGGTGATGAATTTTTGTCTCAAGTTTGTTCAGTGTTTCCTGTAGTTTGTGAAAGTTCGTCCACATGTTTTGCTCAGTTGCAGATTAATACTTTGGTGAAATCATTTATAAAGGGATTTTCATGCTGTACAGATTTCTTGTTCAGATCCAGTGAGATGAACAGAAGAAGAAACTTCACAGCTTTGACCCTGTCGTTACAGGTCAAACATAGAATTTGAAAGTGGTTGTGCTTTGCATCAATATTTTTGTTTAGTAGTACTGACATTTTAAGAGAAAACAAAATAGCACCAAATACAAGGTATGAATTATTGTGATGTTTCTTTGTGCAGAAATGATAATACCTGCTATTCCGACTTGGTCGTGTGATAGACGTTTTCTTCCACACGAGATTACGTTGATTGTCTAACAAAGCCGTCAGGCTGAGTTAGACATCAGCTAATCGAGTGTGGAAGAAAACTCTGTCACACGACCAAGTCGGAATAGCATTTATGTCTTACAGCTTCAACAGAGGAGAGAACAAATTGTTTTGTGTACTCAAGCTTGACAAACCTAAACACAGGAGCAGCCATTGTGGAGAGATCTACTTTTTGACGGAAGTGA
Source organism: Littorina saxatilis (assembly GCF_037325665.1). Lineage (NCBI taxonomy): Eukaryota > Metazoa > Mollusca > Gastropoda > Littorinimorpha > Littorinidae > Littorina > Littorina saxatilis. Next base: position 97,040,753 of record NC_090246.1, read on the forward strand.
CCGAACAACTGTGAATGACGTCTTGGTGTATGTGAATGACGTCACAGTCATCGTCACAGTCTGTATCTTTTGAAGCATCGCATTCTTCATGATGTATTTCTGTGTCTGCATCCGTGAAATGTTTGTTCATTTCGGGATCTTTGTCATCTATGTTCAGAACTCTGTCCTTATAGTTTCAGACTAACAGGCCTCCTGAGCTAGCCACTTTCCAAGGGCAGCTTAAATTGCGTATGGAAACAGTACTGTCGTCTGGGATGCCGTTTTCAGTATTCTGAGGGTTGAAGAATGTGTAAAGAGAAGAAACGATAACAGCAGGAGAAATAAAAGTCGTGTGTTAATTTTTTGGCTTTTGGAGGGACGATGTTGAGTTTGAATCCGTTCTTACCATGCTCCTAAAGCGTGTAACATACAATCTTGCACACGTTTGCTTTAGTAGTGGCAAAGAAGGAAAGCGTGTGACATTAGACTGATCATATGAATGCATGTGAACTGACTTGTGCATTCATTGGATTGATTCAGGCACAACATGCCCAGAAGAAGACAGAGCAGGCCTTGAGCACGCTGAATCGAGCCATCGTCAATGAGCCGCGCAACTCTCTATGCAAATTCCACAAAGCTTCTATTCTTCTGGCCTGTGATAGACATAAAGTGAGTTCAGTCATTGAATGTTGTGTCAGTTCTGTTGTTTGTAGCTGAGGTCAGGTCTTTTCCAGATTACATGTGTGTTTGTTTGTTTCCGTGTGTATTTGTGGCCATTGCTGCAACTTTTGGCATTGTTGGCTGAAGCCTTTGAATGGAGAAACGCGACCAAAATGTAAACAAACTTGACTGTGCTTACTGACTCATACTTCCAGTGATGGCGCTAGTATTTTTTCAAACCGGTATGCAAACTTTTATGATGTAAACAGTCCAGAACAAAACGGTAGGCTGGTCATTGAAACCAGTTAGAGTCCAACTCAGAGTACTGGTTTTATTGTTCTACCAGCAAAAAAACACCCCGGTAGTTTAAAAAACAACCGGTAGGTCAAACCGGCAGCCAATTTTGTTCCGGTAATTTCTCGTTTCAACCGGTAAAATACTGGTAATTACCAGTTAACGCCAATACTGACTTCAAGCTGAATTTCTAAAAGTGCAAGGAATTATCAGTGATAGCACATTGTAAAACAGATGAAAAGTGTTCATGAGTGACTATTTTCACAGAAATGGCCACAATTTTGACAAGAGATTCATATTTTTTGTTAGTTCAAAATTAATTATAATTGTGAGGTATGATTCTTGATAACTGATCGTCAGAGTCCATTGTGTGTGTTTGATGCTTTTGGTATTTATGTCTTTCACATTGTCTATTTCCTTGTGATGCTTTTGTTTTGCAGGAGGCACTAGAAGAGTTGGAAGAGCTGAAACAGATTATTCCCACAGAGTCCCTGGTGTACTTCCTCATGGGCAAGGTGAGACAGACTGCAAGCATTTGCTTTCTCGTCTTGGTTGCATTGTCTAGATAGAGAATACTACATGGCTTGCCGTGTCGTACCAGATTTACACACGTTTTTTTTTAATTATTGAACTGCGAGCGAAAGCGAGCTGTTCACTATTTGAAAAAGCAACGAGTGTAAATCTGGTACGACACAGCAAGCCATGTAGTATTCTGTTTATCCTACATACTGTACTTACGTGTATTTTACTGAAAATGTCCTGCACTCGAGGCAGCTAAATTGAAGACACTTGTTTTGGAACCTCGATCTCTTCTAAAGCCTCATGCAATCTATTACGTCAAAGCAAAGAAACGTCACTCTGAAAGTTTGGCGTGACGTGTTAGTTCTAAAGATTCATCGAGGGTAATTAGCGAGCGCAATTTGTATTTCTATAATGACGTTTGTCTCGGTGACTTTGCCATCATAAGCAGTGGAAAAACAGGTCACTGCCAGACTTGCTTGACATGACCTCATTTACATGATATACACACGTGTGATTTGAACGATTATTATCTCACGGGTGTCTCTCTCACGTATGTAGGATAAATATATTTTTTGCATTACAGGCCTTTTCCAAGCACATAGTGCTCTCCTGTTCATCCTTGTCTTAATACTTGTGTGAACTATGTGCAGGGGATCCAAGACGTTTTTTTGTTTTTGTTAGCTATCGGAACTATTAGATTTGGATAGAACGCAGATAAATATGTATCAGAGATTGCTCCCAAACAACAGATGTGATGCATGTAAAATTCCGAACTGAAGGCTGTGGCACGGAATTACAAAAGGTCACACTCTCACCATAAGCAAGCGTGTGGATGTTTTCATCTGACGAATATGAAGAAGAAGATTTTGCAAATTGCAAATTTGCCTACTGTAAATGGACTGTCACTGTAACTAGTGTTGTTCCCCGGCCTTGGTCTTCGAACACTGACACATACTTCTTTGATCTGACACATTGTTCTGACCCTGGCCAGTCAACCATCTGTTAGTTGTGGCACGTACGAGGTCTTAGCCAGGACATTTGGACCTATACTTGTTCTTTATCCAGGTCCAAATGACCTATTATCCTCTGGGTCAGGGAACAACACTGTGTAACCTAACCCACATCCACAGAAAGTAGAATACACTGGACTAAACCCGTCGGCAACTCACAAGAGCAATTGAACTGAGACTGAACGAACTGACCAGGTGTGATGATTGCAGGTGCACAAGAAGCTGGGCAACACGCACCTGGCCCTGATGAACTTCTCCTGGGCCATGGACCTGGACCCCAAGGGCGTCAACAACCAGATCAAGGAGGCCATCGACAAACGCTACGCCACCGAGGAGGATGACACGCTGGCCAGGCTCACAGACACCAGTAAGTCTTGGGTTTGAACTGGGTTTTTGCCCCAAAAGCGGCATATGGCTGCCTGAATGGTCATACACGTAAAAACCCACTCATGCAAAAACATGAGTGATTGTCAGAATTTCAGCCCATGAATGAAGAACTGTGTTTTATTCTCTTACCAAGTCAAGACCATCAAAGTCATCAGTGTTTTATTCTCTTACCTAGTCAACACCATCAAAGTCATCAGTGTTTTATTCTCTTACCTAGTCAACACCATCAAAGTCATCAGTGTTTTATTCTCTTACCAAGTCAACACCATCATAGTCATCAGTGTTTTATTCTCTTACCTAGTCAACACCATCATAGTCATCAGTGTTTTATTCTCTTACCTAGTCAACACCATCATAGTCATCAGTGTTTTATTCTCTTACCAAGTCAACACCATCATAGTCATCAGTGTTTTATTCTCTTACCTAGTCAACACCATCATAGTCATCAGTGTTTTATTCTCTTACCTAGTCAACACCATCAAAGTCATCAGTGTTTTATTCTCTTACCAAGTCAACACCATCAAAGTCATCAGTGTTTTATTCTCTTACCTAGTCAACACCATCAAAGTCATCAGTGTTTTATTCTCTTACCAAGTCAACACCATCAAAGTCATCAGTGTTTTATTCTCTTACCTAGTCAACACCATCAAAGTCATCAGTGTTTTAGAAAACAACAACATGCCTGCAGCTATCAGTGAACCGATAGCTTGACGGTCACGGTTCCACCAAGTGAATCTTAAACGGTCGCTCAGCTTTCAGTATGCGACGTCACTTTCACGGGGTTAACTCAGAACTATGTCCGGCAGCTTACAGTATGCGACGTCACTTTCACGGGGTTAACTCAGAACTATGTCCGGCAGCTTACAGTATGCGACCTCACTTTCACGGGGTTAACTCAGAACTATGTCCGTCAGCTTACAGTATGCGACGTCACTTTCACGGGGTTAACTCAGAACTATGTCCGGCAGCTTACAGTATGCGACGTCACTTTCACGGGGTTAACTCAGAACTATGTCCGGCAGCTTACAGTATGCGACGTCACTTTCACGGGGTTAACTCAGAACTATGTACGGCAGCTTACAGTATGCGACGTCAGTTTCACGGGGTTATCTCAGAAGTATATCCGGCAGCTTACAGTATGCGACGTCACTTTCACGGGGTTAACTCAGAACTATGTCCGGCAGCTTACAGTATGCGACGTCACTTTCACGGGGTTAACTCAGAACTATGTACGGCAGCTTACAGTGGTGTTTACAGTATGGAACTACAGTCGGTGATAAATGTGAAATTTTTTTTTTGTTCGAAAATAGCTTATGTTTTTTTTATGCCCTGTGGAAATGTTGTATTCCTTGAAAATGAGTCAAATTGTAATCACACCGATAGTGTGACTGTCACGGTGAAGAATGATCTCTTATGAGAACGCTTTTAAAAGAAAAGGGCATCATATCAGCTGAAACTGCATTTGGCATCCCAACTATTCAGTCTGAATGTTACCTAGAGGGGGGAATGTGTTTCCAATTAACATTACAATTTACGCCATACAAGAAAGTGTCTGTTTCAGTGCCTGAGACCAGCCCTGAACTGGGAGAGGAGGGGCATGAGGGGTCCTCACAGAGTCTGTCACCGGAAGACATTGACCCTGACCTTCAGGCCATCGAGAGCGACGAGAGTTTGTGATGATGCTGCCGCCCTCCATCTGTCTTCATAATAACTATCACACACAAATGACTGTTCGAAAAAATTACGAGCACTGTATGTCGGTTTTATTCGAAAAGAGAGAAACGTTTGTATCTGTTTTGTTTGAGAAATAGAAACTTCACATTGATGTCGGATGTGTTTGGGTTCTTTATATTAAACACCCCCTTTGGTTTTTTCTTTTCTGATGGGTAGATGTCTTGCCCGTGACAAGGTGTAAAACATGTTTGTTTTGGGAAGGGGGAAATTTGTCGACATTTTCTTGGTGTGCCGGGGTGTGTTTTCAGAATATTTCTGGAAGTCCTGGAGGATATTCTGTTATTTTCAGTGCTGTATAATTTTGGACTTTAATAATAAAGTGTATTTATATTGCGCCTATCCCTTACAAAAAACAAAAATATTTGGCTCTAAGCGCATTACAACATGTGTAGGGACTTGGTACAATCAAGTCTGACAAATACAATAACACAATATACAGTCGGTCTCTTGGGTAAAAATGGGAAAAGCAGCTTCGACATTTAAACACTGCTACTAAAAAATCCTCTAACAATGCATATTGCTTTACAATATATGCATTTATGTATAAATATAGTTAAAGAACATCGAGTTAATAGGAATTAGAAAAACTTTACTCTTATTCTTCTTCTATATTTACCTGTTATTCTCTTATTACTTGAACAGGTTTTTTTCAACAAATCTTTCATGGTCATCTTCTTTTCTCTTCCCCCAAAAGCGGCGTATGGCTGCCTAAATGGCGGGGTAAAAACGGTCATACACGTAAAATTCCACTCGTGCAAAAAACGCGTAGTGTACGTGGGAGTTTCAGCCCACGAACGCAGAAGAAGAAGATCTTCTTTTCTTCTGAAAGTCGTATTTGTTTCTTTTGCGCCCCTCTCTGTCTATGTCTTTCTCTCTTTCTCTCTGTGCTTCTTTCTCTCTTGGTGAATTAACCTATATACCTTACAACAGTAGACGTTATTTTCATTCAGGTTTAGAAGACAAAAGTATTTTTAATATATTCAGTTTCTTGTTTCTTTGGGTGTGATGTGTATGTTTTATAATGGATGAGTCTGAGTGTGTTCCTTCTCTTTGTATTCATTTACATGAACTACAGAAGCAACGTTGTTGCAAAGAAACAACACATTTTTACTGGAAAGCTGAAGAAAAAAACCTGAAAGCAAAAATGAGCTACGAACTTTATTTGGAAACATTGCAGTGTAAAAATGCACTATTCAGTTAAAAGCATTGTCTGTAAGGCATAGCAATTATATCGTGTTCTACTGTTGAAAAACCTCAAATCACACAATCCATTTGATGGGAGGAAATGCATGTCAGTGGTTCCGGAAATTAGATGGTATGGTGGCCACTGAAAATGGTCAGGAAACTTTGTTTCCCCATACACCCCCCCCCCCCACAACCACCACCATGCTGCACCTTCAGCCAGTAAAGTGTTGTATTTGTCTTTCTGTTTATGGCTCTTGTAAGCTAGCGGTGTACTAGTTAAACTTGATCCCCCAGCTGCATTAAAACAGGCGTCAGTCAAGTTACCTCTAACGTGCTCATGGATTGGATGTACATGTATTACCTGAGAGAATCTTGCATGAGAAACAGGTCAGTAAGCAGGCAAAGCAGTATTGTTCCACAGAAAGTTATTGCTGCTTGGTTTGTGTACTGTGAGTACAGGCGGTCCTTGGTTGAGCCTCAAGTCGACTTCACGAAGTCTTTTTACCGAAAACTCAGTGCTAAAGCTTTGTGCGGCCAGCTTCGCGTAGTCCACTTCGTCCAGTTAAGGACAGGCTTAAAGGCATATGTACGCGCTCCCGTGTTTACAAAGTGTAGTTTGCCCATAATCGATGTCAAACGCACCATAAGACCATGTAATGACGATATGTCACCATGCGCGGACCATAATACATGCATTACAGCTTGTTCTAGCCTCTGAAAAAGTGAGGATGTCAACAAAGCCGCGGTGTTAGCTCCCTTGCATCAACGTTACATGTGTTGCCAAATCTATAAATAGGACGATCCAGATCAAAATGAAAATTAACATATCTCAACATTGAAGGGGTCCTAGACCACAATATTTTGCAGGGAACTTAATTTAGCATGTCTCCAGCTGTTGGTAAAGCAATTAGCGTGTATAGTCATCGAGTACATATGCCTTTAAGCCAAAGCACCATCACTCTAGTTTAGGAAGATCCATGGCTGTTTGAAACCAAAACATTTCCGATTAATCGAGTACCTGTGAAGAAGATTCAAAATGCCATAAGCTGTTGACGATGTGAAATAACACAAACAGCCGACTGTGATACTAGCCTTGTGAAGAATGGTCAAAGCTAAATTGAATGGTTGTATGTGTTCTTTTGCTTGAAGGTTATTAACAAAATCCGTTGAGTCTGTGGAATACCAGAAGCTGCTGACTCCATGAAATAACAAGGTGTTGACTGTGAAATAACAGGCTATATGGAGAGTTTCTCTGGGAGTTTCAGTGTGCGGAAGCATAATCCTGAAGTACAAAAATAAATCCACCAGGTGCTGAACCATCCGATATCCTTACCTGTGCCGCACTTTTTATGCATTTGCCGCATACTTCTTTGAAAGGATACATATAAATGTACGTGCTTCTCCATCTTTTTTTCTTGCCTGTGTGAGTGTACGATTTAGCTGCCAGTGGGTGAAAACAGTAATGAGTGGTCCTTTGCACGACATGAGATTTTAACTCTGTGTGTAGCATTCCTACACTGTAGGTCTGTCTGTGTGTGTGTATGTGTGTGTGTGTGTGAATATGGGCGCGTGTGTGTGTGTGAGTGCTGCGTGCGTGTGTACCTGCTCGGGTTCGTCTTTGCTTACTGATGCCATGGACTGATTTTTGATGTCAAATGAGTGAATTTGAATTAGCCTGAGGGTGAAGGCGGTTGTGTTGTGATCACATTAACAGCCCTGAAATCACTCAGCTGCCAAAATGTTCAGCCTTACCACAAACGCTGAGATGAAAGACACTTTTTCATGTTCCTTTGATTGCCTGGGCTTCTCTGTTTGTTGCTATCATTCATGATCCTCCCGTTCCCCCAACCGCCCTTTATCCCCACTGCCGCACATGTGTTTGCCTAGTTTTTAATGTTTGGAGATGTGGATTTCAGATCTGCGACATGTGTACATATATTCATTTGAAAGATCATGAAACAACGGCAGATTTGTGTCTATTTATGTATGTAGTGCGATAATGTGAATGAGAGCTGTTTTTTCCCCCACTGTATTGATGTTGCATGTGTGATATAATTTCTGTGTGTCTTTGAATGTGAATATGATCTATTTAAACAACCGTATGATTTACACAATGATTTGTTTTAAATGTTTTGTTTATATTTCACCCATGTTGATCTTTCCGTGATTTCCTTGCCTTTTTTATGTGGTTGGCATTTTGAAAATGGAAAGATTTTATGGTAGGTGTAAATATGGAACTGTGAGTGTACGTATAATTAAAAGACACGTTTGCAGACTGTTGTTAGAGTAAAAGTGAATATAAATTGCGAGAGTATGCCGACATATATTGTTCAAAAATGATTTGCGGGGTGGACAGATTTAAGGCATTGGTCAAGATAGTTATGCTTGAGAGTACATGTAATTTTGAGTGTGTTTGAAAGCTCACTATGACTATTAACTGTTTCAAGACGAAGGTGGCACCATGACCATAATTTCATCATGCTTTTGTAGTTTAATCAGATCATGCACCGCAGTGGCTGTGCAAGAACAGGTCATACGAATATCCATTAGAATAGCACAGTGCATTTTCCTCCTGAATGAGGGTCTGATGTTGAAGGTCAAACTCCCCCGAAATTGGCGTATGCTGCCTGAATGGCGGGGTAAAAACGGTCATACACGTAAAAATCCACTCGTGCTAAAAACATGAGTGAACGTGGGAGTCTAAGCCCATGAACGAAGAAGAAGAAGAAGAAGGTTAAACTGGTACATGAATCACGAAACACCAGCCAGTCTCACTATGACGCTGTTAACATGGGGGCCATTTAAGTTATAAGACACATTCTTGCTGTCTCTTTCCATTTGCAGCACTAAATCACTCACTTTGTCGTATGTGTTCAGGACTGTCAGTTTTTCAGCTGTGTAAAGAGCTTATAGTTTGTCAGCTGTCTATGGAACTGTTCGTTTGTCAACTGCTTTGAGGTTCACACAAAGACATGCTCCCAGTGCATGCAAAGGTAGCACAAATTCCTTGTTTGTCTAATCATTACGCACAGAAGTGACTGTGTACTCTTTCTTATGTTAAAAAGGAAAGTCATGTGGCTGAAATGTTATTTTAAGCACTGTTTCCTTTGTTACAAAAGAAAAAGATGTCTTGTTGAGATCTGTCAGTTTTTTGATTGAATGGTGTCTCCAATTTGAAACTTCCAACCTAAATGATGTTTCATAGAGTAGGTTTGATCCTCTTAAGTGGCATCCTGGAAATGATGGACTTGACCCTTACACTGGTGCAATTCTGTTACACATGTTACATAGCCACTGGTGAATTAAAGGCAGAGTAAGCCTCCCGTAAACCATCACATATACGGTCAGGCTTTTACACACAGTACAAACACCCTTTCATTTAAACACTCACCAATTGAGAACATCCTAGGTGCCCTCCGTAAAGAGCGAACAATTTTCAAAGAATTTAATTTTGCGTGGTTTATCTTACCCCTGAGCCATCGTGAACCCGTGTGATCCAGTTTTCCCTTTTCACAATGCAGTCGTCATAGTTTGTCATTTGAATGCGACTCGACGTGAGCTTATCTACAATAGCACGTTTTTTTATGCACGAAACAACGGCTGTGGTTCACACGAACTCTAGCGATGGCTTTTGACCGAGGAACGGCGATTTGCACTGATAAACCGGCCGTCGTCTGCTACGACCCTTGCGTGACCCTGCTTCCGGGCTTTTCTTTTTTTAAACTTTCACAACTTCGAATTGTTCTGATCTTGTCTTGATGAAAAACGAATTCTTTTATGATTAAAGGCACAGTAAGCCTCCCGTAAACCATCACAGAGCTCCCCGAGCGTCTAAATACAGTACAAGCATACTTCCATTTGAACGCTCACCGAACGGGAACATCGTGGCTGCTTTCTGTCGAGCGTGAGACATTTTCCAAGAATTTATTTTCGTAGACTTGTTCCGTTAACAACAACGGCGCCTCGTTTTTGCGCTAGACCTAACTTTTAAAATCTAAATAATAAATTGACAGCTTGTTACACAAACATTCTTTAATCATAAAAGAATTCGTTTTTCATCAAGACAAGATCAGAACAATTCGAAGTTGTGAAAGTTTAAAAAAAGAAAAGCCCGGAAGCAGGGTCACGCAAGGGTCGTAGCAGACGACGGCCGGTTTATCAGTGCAAATCGCCGTTCCTCTCAACAGTCAAAAGCCATCGCTAGAGTTCTTGTGAACCACAGCCGTTGTTTCGTGCATAAAAAAAACGTGCTATTGTAGATAAGCTCACGTCGAGTCGCATTCAAATGACTAACTATGACGACTGCATTGTGAAAAGGGAAAACTGGATCACACGGGTTCACGATGGCTCAGGGGTAAGATAAACCACGCAAAAATAAATTCTTTGAAAATTGTTCGCTCTTTACGGAGGGCACCTAGGATGTTCTCAATTGGTGAGTGTTTAAATGAAAGGGTGTTTGTACTGTGTGTAAAAGCCTGACCGTATCTGTGATGGTTTACGGGAGGCTTACTCTGCCTTTAAAGAATGTTTGTGTAACAAGCTGTCAATTTATTATTTAGATTTTAAAAGTTAGGTCTAGCGCAAAAACGAGGCGCCGTTGTTGTTAACGGAACAAGTCTACGAAAATAAATTCTTGGAAAATGTCTCACGCTCGACAGAAAGCAGCCACGATGTTCCCGTTCGGTGAGCGTTCAAATGGAAGTATGCTTGTACTGTATTTAGACGCTCGGGGAGCTCTGTGATGGTTTACGGGAGGCTTACTGTGCCTTTAACAGAAAGAAAAATAAAGAAAAACGGTCATATATGTTTTCACATCCATGGGAGGTAATCGGAACCGACCAAACAGATTAAGCCAGTAGCGCGACATATGTTGTGACAACCAGGTGACAATAAAATTACACGTAAAGTAGCACGACATATGTCGCGACAACCAGCCTAAGGGTTAATTGACCATCAAATGTGCCCATGGTGCATGATATTAAGTTGTCTTTGCTAAAAATCAGTGGAATCGCTCTAGTCGGTTCAGGATGCACATGTTTCTTTGTGGTATTTTTTTGGGCATTTGTCCACTTCCACTCTCACACATTCTCCGACTCGGCCATTTCCATTTGATTTTGTATCATGCTCATAATGTCAACTGAAAAAGTTACACATGAGAATCTTGGTATTTTGTTTATGAACCCTACTTTGCACAAGTGTTATCATTATCAGTAGTCTTGCACAGCAACTTGGAGCGAAGAAACTTGCATTTTATGTCCAAACTGTAAAAGAAATATCATTTTATGTCCAAACTGTAAAAGAAATATCATTTTATGTCCAAACCGCTAAAGAAAATAATTTTATGTTCAAACCCCCGAAAAAGCAAAAAACACTGATGGAGACATTTTTGGAAAATATTGGGTGTGATTTTGAAAAGAGTTTCACCTTTTAGGATAATTATACTTTCTGTGTTGGCGTTGCAGAGCGTGTGTTATGATCTGTTAACAGAGTGTGGTGACGGTTTTGAGTCTCGTCTGATGAATGTGTTTCAGAACGATGTTATGATGACTGTCTTTAGATGTTTTTATATCGGTGACTGACTGAATGACAACAGTCTTGCATGGTTTGTACGTATGAGGTAATAAAAAGTAATGAAACGATAATAACAAGTGTGTTGGTGTGTGTGAGTGTGTGTGTGTGTGTGTGTGTGTGTGTGTTTGTGCGTGTGTGTGTGTGTGTGTGTGTGTGATTGTGAGTGTGTGTGTGTGTGTGAGTGTGTGTGTGTGTGTGTGAGTGTGTGTGTGTGTGTGAGTGTTGGTGTGTGTGTGTGAGTGTGTGTGTGTGTGTGTGTGTGAGTGTGTGTGTGTGTGTGAGTGTGTGTGTGTGTGAGTGTTGGTGTGTGTGTGTGAGTGTGTGTGTGTGTGTGTGTGTGAGTGTGTGTGTGAGTGTTTGTGTGTGTGTGCTGGGTTGTGTGTATGGGTGTGTGTGTCTGAGTGAGAGAGAGAGAGAGTCAGTGCATGGTTTCTCTCTCTCCCCCTCCCTTCAACTTTTACATCATTAATTGCTTCAGTGCTAACACAAACACCAACGCACACACTGCGCGTATGGTCCCTCCCTTCCACCTTCAGTTAACAATACTTACAATGCGTTACCCATCCTCTCAAAGTGCATTTATATTGAGAGTTTATTGATCTGTTTAACGCCCCTTTCAACTGTCAAATCAATTCCCCCCGAATTGATTGAACATTGAATAAACACAGATGAGCGAAATTCTATTTGAACTGTGAGTACTGCTGCTTACAGTAAATTATTAATCAAGACAAAATCTGTTGGAATCTGTTCATGTGTAATTGCAGGAGACAGGTAAGATGTTGATTCAAACCTTACTCAAACCGGGTAATTATATGTATTTAAAGATGCAATAATCCAATTTTCACATTTTCCTCCCTTTTGCTTTTCCACCACTCCCGTTCTTCCTCCTCCCCCCCCCCCCCCCATGCTCCCCCCAACCCCTTCACAAGAGAATTATACAGTCGATAGCAACGGAGGATATGAATAACATATAATGAGATTAAAGAACAGTTCGCTCACGCGTGCACGCAGGCAAACACGCACGCACACAAGGACTCACACACGCACACGCACCCACGCACACACACATACGCACGCACGCACCTAGCACGCACACACACAAATACGCACGCACGCAAGCACACACACAAACACACACACACACACACACACACACACTCACATAAACGACTTGCGCAAGCACAAACAACACGAACAAACAAGTTTGATTAGATGCATCTTACCTTCTGGCATCGCCGCGTTCGTCGTTGTTCAAAAGCGACACGTGAATTTTGAAAAACAAAACAAAAACAAAAACCTTGAGAGATCGAATTCTGACTTTTATTTTTTTTGCATTTAAAAAAAAAAAGAAAAGAAAAGTTGAAAACAGATGACGGCCGACTGGGAAATCAACAAAATAGATGAACACGACAGTTATTGGTGCATTTATAGCATGATAAATCATACAAATCCTCATTACAACGATAAAGCAATCCCATCATATTTGCCTTGAACTGAATGTATTTTCCCGTGTTTTGGGGTCATTCTCAGAAAGCTATTTGATTCAGATTAGTTTTTGTGTGTGCACTAAACTTATTAATCTTTTCGGAATTACAGTGGTAGTTTTAAACATGTCAACAGTTCATTTTCACTCATTGTTGTGATGTTATCCAAATTTCCGATTGTGAAATGTGCATGGTAGAGTTTATGCCTTCATATATATACCGTGCTGGGCTGTGCGAGTCAGTTTCGCCCTGAAACAGGATAAGAATTGTCTCGTCAGTGTCTTGTCAGCTTCAGTCTCAGATGGTCTTTGTTTTTTCATTTAGTTTGTTACATTTAGTCAAGTTCAAGTTTTCTTTTTTTAATTTTTTTTTAATTCTCTTTTGGTGAAGTTTTTTTTTTTTTTTTACATACATATAATTCTGTACATTACAGGACATCACTTAACCAAAAGGACAGATCCATATAACCGAAAAACCCTTGAACAATTACAACATACATGGGGTGGGAGGATGGGTGGGGGGGGGGGGGGATGTTCAGAGCTTGGTGGTCGCAGTATTGAAAAGGTTTTGGAAAAAAAAAAAGGGTTACATCAAAACATGCATATACAGGCGCCAATCCTTGTAAAATTTATCTACTGTATTATTTACAACTGCGTTATAGTTTTCACAAATAAATCTTTGCTTAAATTTTCTACTAAACGTCTAAAAATTAGGGGTCTTTTTGTTCATTTTGGAAATATATACATGGTGTTTGGCACAGATTAGGCCTACTAACACATCAAAAGCTTTATCGGTGACAACATTGTTCGCAACTCCAAGAAGAACCAGTTCTTTAGACAGTTTTAAATTGTCACAATGGGTGCAGTTCGCCTTTAGCCAATTTACAAATTCTATCCAAAAAGTCTGCACTTTATCACACTCCCAAAACATATGTAAAAGGGTTTCTTCATTTCTACCGCAAAATGTACACAATGACGTATCCACAATTTTTCGCAAAAATAGAAACCGTTCTGTGGGCAAAATTCTGTACAATAGTCGGTACTGGAACCATCTCAGACAAGTGTCTTTTGTTGTTTTAAAAACATGTTGAAAAATAGCCTTCTTATCTAACAAACAGTCTAAGGATTCAGACCATTTTTCGATACATTTTGGGACCGTAACATGTTCAATCAGCTTTTTGTAAATAAGTTGTGTCTTACCTTTACAGATACATTTCCACACATTGGGCTCTGTCATAATAAAATGTTTATCAAATTCTAAGCCGATTTTTCTCTGATATTTTTTAACAGCCTGGATTACACCTTGGTACAATACAAAATCTCCTCGCACATTTGGATATTTAATTTTAAATGCATTATAGGGTAAGTATCCATTTTGTCCCAAAATATGACTAATCTGAGCAATTCCATTGTCGATCCAGTTTTGAATGTACACTGTCTTTTTATCTCTGCGAATATTAACATTATAATGTAAACATTCTGATACAAAATCGTTAAAGGTTGTAGGGTCACATTTTTCATGTAGTTTCTTATAATGTTTAAAAACATCGGTCCAAAACGGGTTTTCTATTCTCTGCATCAAAACATTTGCAAATTCCTCTCCTTTCGTATTAATTGTTATAACAGATGGACATGCCTTAGACAATAATCTTGATATTAATCAGTCCAGAAAGACCAACAACTCTTTTTAACCAAACAATTTTTAGAGATGACAGAAAACATTTCACGTCAACCATCTTTAATCCTCCATCTTCATAGGGTTGGGTGACCGTAGTTCTTTTAATTTTATCTTTTTTCCATCCCAAAGAAATTTGAAAAAAATATTATTTAACTCCATCATAAACTGTTCGTCTGGATCAGGTAAATTCGTAAACAAATGTGTCAATTTGGAAATAGCCAAGGTTTTTAGGACTGTTATTTTACCAAAAGGTGTCAGGTTCCTTCTGGTCCATGAATTCAGAAGTTTTTGAATTTCCTTTAACTTATTTTTATAGTTAAGAAAAACAACCTCGGATACATTTACTGAAAAAATAACACCAAGTGCTTTAAAGTTATCCGGGTTCCAGGTAAAATTCATATCAGGCAAAAATCTTCTTTTGCAAAACTTTAAAGGTCCTAACCAAACTACATTTGTTTTATCATAATTCATTCTCAGACCTGATAGTGATGCAAAATGTTGTAACACTTTTATACTTTCGCAAAATGATTGCTCTGTACCATCAAGAAATAGACTGGTATCATCGGCGAATTGTGACAATAAAATATTTTCGCCAAGAATATTCATACCACAAATCTTTTTGTTCTGGCGTACCATAAGAGACAATATTTCGGCACAAATCAAGAATAAATAAGGTGACAGCGGATCCCCTTGCCGGGTGCCTCGACCTACGTTAAACCATGCTGAATACCGACCATTAACTGAAACACAGGACTTAATTTTGCAATAAAAAGTAAAAATCCATCGTTTCATGTCATTTCCAAAGTTGAATTTGCTCAAAGATTTTTCAATAAATGACCAGGCAACACTGTCGAAAGCCTTTTCAAAGTCGACCATCAAAAGTAGGCCAGGTATATTATGTTTATTTGAGTAGAACAGGGTATCATATATTAATCTGACGTTTTCACCAATATATCTTCCTTTCAAGAAGCCTTATTGGTCATCATGAATCAAATTTGGCAAAACACGTTTAAACCGTTCTGCAATGCACGTTGATGCAACCTTATAAACCGTATTTAGCAGAGTAATTGGTCTAAATGTTTTAAAATAGAGGGGGAATCGAGACGAGGGTCGTGGTGTGTGTGTATGTGTGTGTGTGTGTGTGTGTGTGTGTGTGTGTGTGTGTGTGTGTGTAGAGCGATTCATAGTACACCACTGGACCGATCTTCATAAAACTTTACATGAGAGTTCCTTGGAATGATATCCCCAGATTTTTTCGATAAATGTCTGATGACGTCATATCCGGCTTTTTGTAGAAGTTGAGGTGGCCCTGTCACACCCTCATTTTTCAATGACATTGATTGACATTTTGGCAAACCAATGTTCGACGAAGGCCGAACTTTGGTATTGCATTTCAGCTTGGAGGCTTACAAATTAATTTATGACTTTGGTCATTAACAATCCGAAAATTGTAAATACATTTTTTTTATAAAACGATCCAAAATTACGTTCATCTTATTCTTCATCATTTTCTGATTCCAAAAACATATAAATATGTTATATTCGGATTAAAAACAAGGTCTAAAAATTAAAAATATAAAAATTATTATCAAAATCAAATTTCCGAAATCGATTTAAAAACAATTTCATCTTATTCCTTGTCGGTTCCTGATTCCAAAAACATATAGATATGATATGTTTGGATTAAAAACACGCTCAGAAAGTTAAAACGAAGAGAGGTACAAAAAAGCGTGCTATGCAGCACAGCGCAACCACTATAGCCTACCGCGCTAAACAGGCTCGTCAATTGCACGAGCGGCGAACTACGGTCGTTGTGAAAAAATGCAGTGCGTTCAGTTTCATTCTGTGAGTTCCACAGCTTGACTAAATGTAGTAATTTCGCCTTACGCGACTTGTTTATTTTTGCAATGTTTTCATTAATTTGTTTTAGTTTGTGTGTGTTGTACTCTTGCTTTACTCTTACAGATTTAGTCAGGCTTTAAAAGCTTGATAAAATTTGTCTTACTAACCTAATCGTTTTATTCTTTAAATATTTGTCAATTTCAGTTTGAAACGATCATTATTTTCGCTCTTGATCATTCGTGAGTTTCACTCTCAAACAACGGTTATAATCACTGTGTGTTTTGCGCCGAACCTTCCTCGCCTGTGACTGAAACTGGCACTAATTGTTGCATGGTTGTACATTGACACTGTGATTAGAGCACTCATTATTGTTGCCGCTAATTTACTCTCGGGTTGGGACGATTCGGACTGGGTGAAATGCTATACGGGTGATCACAAAAGGAACATGATTTTGCGTGTGGGCACCTGCATCCTATTTTGTGGTTCGACCTTTTTGGTGGAGGCAACGTTTTCTTTTGGTGTGAATGTGTGTACAAAAAAAATTCAGGAGTAACCAGCGTGGTGTTTCATCAAGTCTCACGTGCTAAGGACATAGTAATTGTTACACCGCACAGCTAAACACACAGCACGATATGGCTGAGGGGTTTCACACGAACGTAGTAGGTCTACCGCACGTTGGCGCGCAAACACACCGCGATGCCCGGGCACAGAAAGCCATACAGACAAACAGATCGACTGACAGACACGTCCACACACACGCAGACACACAACAGACACACACACACACACACACACACATCGTGGCGCGCACACACACACACACTGACACACACTCCGTGGCACACACACACACACACACACACACACACACACACACTGACACACACTCCGTGGCACACACACACACACACTGACACACACTCCGTGGCACACACACACACACACACACACTCCGTGGCACACACACACACACACACACACACACAGTCCTGTTCTCCTGCTATGTACAACTTTGCAGCTGTTTATGCACGTTAGTCGGAATCATTTAGACGAAGATTGTGTACAAGAATAGCCTACTTTGTCTGTATATAGGCTAATATTAGAATGATTAAGATTTAAACAGAGCGGTTTCATTTCCCGGTGATATTGATCAGTCACTTACATGTAACCACCTGTTACAGAGTGCACATTTGTGAAATGACAGCAGTAATCAATATCATGTTTGACGTTTAGCACCTCGAATCGAATAGGCTAAACTCTACCGGATTCATTGCCATTTTCAAACGCACACACATACACACACACACGCAGGCTACGTATAGGCAAGCAGCCAGGCAGGCACAGACGCCCGCATATACAAACACACGCACAC
>NC_090246.1:97060969-97078469 GCF_037325665.1 Littorina saxatilis
GTTGTTTATTCAGTAAATGAGTATTTTGACGAGCGGAGAGGTACAGGGGAGATCACACTGGATGTCATGTCATCTTCAATATTTCATGATGTCATCAGTCGTTACATTGACGTCACACACCTGAATCACTTGATTTACTTTCCATTTGTCAAATTTTGCTTTGCCCAGGACACACATGTACATTGTGTACCACTCACACTCTTAGACGAGTAACGGGCTTGCAGACGTCTGCTCCTCAGCCGAATGACAGCTTGCAATGGTTGAATGGATAAGATGACGTCAAAACGATGATGTCATATTGCATGGTTAAGAGAAAAAACACCCAACTGTATAGCTAACACTTAATTGTTTAGAAGCCATCAACATCAAAACACCAGTTTAAAAACAGTCTACACCTGGAAAATAAGATGTTGCAAGCGGACAAGTTATGAACTCGTTCGTGATTTCTTTCTTTCTTTATTTGGTGTTTTACGTTGTTTTCAACCACGAAGGTTATATCGCGACGGAGGAAGGGGGAAGATGTGATAGAGCCACTTGTCAATTGTTTCTTGTTCACAAAAGCACTAATCAAAAATTTGCTCCAGGGGCTTGCAACGTAGTACAATATATTACCTTACTGGGAGAATGCAAGTTTCCAGTACAAAGGACTTAACATTTCTTACATACTGCTTGACTAAAATCTTTACAAAAATTGACTATATTCTATACAAGAACCACTTAACAAGGATACAAGGAGAAACAGAATCCGTTAGTCGCCTCTTACGACATGCTGGGGAGCATCGGGTAAATTCTTTCTCGTCCCAACCAATATGGGACTCCCCCTAACCCGCGGGGGGTAACTCGTTCGTGATGTAACAATGTAAAAATATTACTGAAGTGAAGAACACTACGTGGTTATCAGTGCGCCCCTTCGGACGTCAGTGCCACTAATGACGTCACGGTGACAGTTCAGAAGATGACGTCATGTTGTCCGGGAAGAACCCGACTAAAATTTTGATCCTTATGACGTGTCCATATGTGCGACTTATGACGTCACGGTGACAGTTCAGATGACGTCATGTTGACCTTGAAGAACCAGGGCGGAGTTTGGCGCGCTCCCTCCGACCACTGCGTACAAATTGTCTACGACAAGCGGAGAGACTCCACGGTGAGTACATTTACAGTTAATTTTTTTTTTATAAACGGTATTTCTAACTTTAGTTTACTGGAGCCTGTGTTTGCTGCAGTTTGTTTTCATTTTGAAGAAGAGAAGATAAAAACAATAACAACAACAACAACAACAACAACAACAGCAACAACAACAACAACCCAACAACAACAATCAAACAAACAAGCAAAAAACAAAGCAAAAACTGTGTTAACATATCCCCACTGACCCTATTTTCTTTGCTGCCGACCGTTAAAATTGTTTTCGGAGTAGTGCGGGATCGGGTGGGGATGGGATAGATGGTAGGGATGGTCGATTAGGGAGGGGGGGGGTGTTTGTGTGTGTGTGTGTGTGTGTGTGTGGGGGGAGACTACGACCCCCCCCTCCCCGAATTTTTGTTATCGACCTACCGATCTAAACTTTGGGAGATGCGTTAGGTAACAAAATAACCAACAAAAAACAGCACAAACAAAACAATCTTACTTGCTATGTTGCGTCGTTGTGGATTACTGCCGTGTTTGACTAATTTTTTTAATCTACTGATTTTCAACATTCTGTGTGATAGGTTTTGGTAGTTCATATTTTGCTGTTTGAAATTTGATTGGTATTTCTACGGATAGTGGGCAGTGAATGTATCGCACATTCCGACGTTTTCCTCAACGTATAAATGTAAACATTTACATGAGTGTTTATACATACATTTGTGTTTGCCAAGCCATGAGAAAATTACTGCGAACTGTTGTTTGTCTTTGTCACGATTGCAATCTCTTTAACGTTGGCATGCCTTCGGTTGTCACTGTAGTGTTTGTTACGGATTTGGGAATTCCAACAGGTGCAATGATTGCTTCGATGTGTCTACCCGCAAAGTGTAAACAAAACAATGCTAGCTTCTTCTATAGATAAAACTAAGGAGTTAGTTGTTGCCCCTGTCTCGCAATAAAAGGCCGATAGTGCCTTATCTATCAGAACTCACTGTGTGTGCTAGCTTAACCTGACAAAAGCTGCTTTCTCTCAAGGTTTTAGAAGAACGCACTCGTCTAACAAGGGAGAGAACACGTACTGTATTTGCTGACGAAATGAGTGTGGCTTATATCAAAAGGGAGTGGAATTCACGAAAAGACGCCACAACAGCAAAGATCGTCACATCACAGCACAGAAAAGTATAAATGTGTATCTTGCAGAGGAACTGGAGACAGAATGAACAGCCTCGGTCTCACCAGCATTGTCTTGCCTTAAAATGTCGTTCTGTTTTCTTCTTCTTTTTCTATTCGCTTTTGCGTGAACATAACTGACAATTCAATGAATTTGTATATATTTGGAAGGTTCATCGTTTTTTTTCCTGCTTTATATACTCCCTCCAACCCCCCCCCTCCTCACCCGCTATGTAACACCCTTTACCCCTACCCCTCAAGCACAGTCCCAAGCATCTCAGACAAAATCGATTTCTCAGTACACTTCAGCACAAGAAAAGAAATATTACCTAAATTCACGTCCATTTTATATGCTGTCATGGAGCGTAGCAAATGTAGACAAATTACAATAGCTTTCTCAGTCCAGAAAGTTGAACACTTCATCTAGTATATTCGCATACGCAATAAACTTTCAGTAAACATCAGCACAAGAAAATAAATACGTGTAACGTAAAGTACCTTGTAATTGCCCAGTATCAAGTAAACACCATCTGAAACTTTCAGTAACATATTGTGCACAGAATATAGTTCCTAGTAAACGCCCACCCCACCATTTTCGATCCCTGGAGTCGGGGAGTTTTTCTCGATTGTTTCCCTTTCTTTTACATTTCTGTACGCGACAGTACTGGTAATTCGTCTGAGTGAATGGTGACACTAAGAACGAAGATGCTTTCGAAACAAGGTTTATACAGCTGAGTTAAAACTCTCAGCATCGGAGTATTCTGCACAACAATCCAAAGAAAGGATGAAGACTTATAACATTGTATTGAGATTGAAGAGGACACAGAGGTCGACTTGAGCGATTTAATGAAAATGAAAGAACAAACTGGTCTGTGTTATGCTCTTCTTAAAGGCACAGTACGCCTCCCGTAAACCATCACAGATACTGTCAGGCTTTTACACACAGTACAGACACCCTTTCATTTACACACTCAGCCCTTTTGAACATCTTAGGTGCCCTACGTAAAGAGCGAGCAATTTTCAAAGAATTAATTTTGCGGATTGTCTGATAACAAAATCGGACGGTGCGTTTTGGCGCTAGACCTAACTTTTAAAATCTAAATAATAAATTGACAGCTTGGTACACAAACATTCTTGAATCATAAAAGAATTCTTGTTTCATCAATACAAGATCAGTACAATTCGAAGTTTTGAAAGTTTGAAAAAAGAAAAGCCCGGAAGCAGGATCACGCAAGGTCGTGGTTGTCGTAGCAGACGACGGTAACGCCTATCGCCAGTTCCTCGGAACAGTCAAAAGCCATCGCTAGAGTTCGTGTGAATTGCAGCCGTCTGTTGCGTTTAGATTCAGAGGTACATAATGACGTGCTATTGCAGATAAGCTTACAGCGAGTCGCATTGGAAATCACAAACTGACGACTACATTGTGAAAAAAAGGAAACTGGATCACACGGGTTCACGATGGCTCAGGGGTAAGATAAACCACGCAAAAATAAATTCTTTGAAAATTGCTCGCTCTTTACGGAGGGCACCTAAGATGTTCTCAAGCGGTGAGTGTTTAAATGAAAGGGTGTTTGTACTGTGTGTAAAAGCCTGACAGTATCTGTGATGGTTTACGGGAGGCTTACTGTGCCTTTAAGGCAAGGGTTGTCCCTCAAAACATAGCTAAATTATCCCTGTATTCGCTAGATGACTACCGTTTTAAATCAATTGCTTATAAAAGCGATGTCACTATTCGAATTAGGGACTGTTAAAGGTGGTCGTCTACATTTTTGCTTTTTTTCAATAATCTTATGGTTAGATTTCGCTAAAAAGTTATGTCAGATGATGAATGAACCATGGGGAAAAAAGTTATAGAAAAAAAATATATGTAAAAAAAGATTAAAATTATTTTTGGGTAGCGTGACTCACGCTTCCAATATTTTGTTTTCTGTTTGCTGAGAACATGTGCTTTGTCTAAAAATACTGACCAATCAAATTCATGTCACTATGCTTACAGCCACGCCCAAACAAGTGCAGTAACAGTTTGACTCTGGAGCGCTGTCAACGCTTATTTTTAAACGCACGAAATGCACGGGATTTGAGAGGAGTTTTGCGCTTGGCATTTTCCAAATAAGGATATCCTACTATGAGTACTACGCTGGAATACTACAATGAATTTTCAAACGGCTACACTGGCTTCGTCTTTCCTGATCGAAAGGGGGTGTATTGTTGATAATTGTAGATAATAGACTCTGCATTTTAATGGTCAAATGGCGATTTCGGTATAAAAATGTAGACAAGGACCTTTAATGTGTAGGGGGGGGGGGGGGGGAGTAGTACCCAGTAAACGCCCATCCCCTTTACAATGTCAAAAGTACCAAAAAGAAAATTGTTATAGTACCCAGCCAAAACTGCGGCATCTTATTAGCGCGCAGGATCGCAATTGACGGGTAATAAAACCGTTATTTCTAGTATGTTGACTGTTAGCCAATGATAACAACCATGTCTAGAAAATGATATCAACATGCGCCTCATGGCTCATGTTGATAGCCATTTTTCTTGACATGTCTATCATTTGCAAACAGTCAATAATTCATAACATCAAACTTATATAATTGAGCAGTAGTGTTGCAAACTCAAAAAGTATATTTGACCCGTCATCTACCATCCAGTGTGGATGATGACTAACACAGACTTATTTGCTAATTTAATTTGACTGCAGCAGCAATAATTTTGGAGACTATCTTATCATGTTTCACGAGATCATATAAACACACACAGACATCTTTAAACAATGTAATCGTTATCTGCAACATGTGTTTCGAAATCAATATTATACACAACAAATCAATACTCAAGTATCTACACACACACAAATGTGAAAAGCAAAACATACAACTCAAAATATTTCGATGAGCCTTATGAATAAGTGTACCTTATCAAGTTTGTTTTTGAAGAATCGTTTCGTGGAAGCGTCGCAAGGTTAAGAACTGTCTTAGAGCTTCCGTACCTTGCGATGTGGGTCTCTTTTGTTTTCCCAGCAGGTTGGGCTGGGAGGGTTCAGAAACTCTGATTGCAACAAGTACTGTTCACGGGTGCTGGAAATGTTTGGCATTCTTGCTAATTGGCACTTGCACTAAGTCAACAGTGTAGAATGCGTGAATGTAAGCATGACAGAGACAAGACAAAACAACATTGATGTCAGCTTTGATGTTGCCAGGAGTTAAGGCGCATCGCTGGCAGATTATCAATTGATGATGATCAATGAACGAAGAGGCTTTTGACAACAGTTAGCTTATTGGGCGACGATTATGTGAGTATTTTGAGGTTGTTTTTGAAACAAAATCAGTAGAGTTTTTTTGAGGGGTCCAACTTTGAAACGTGTTGACTCGGGGTCTTGTCGTCTTCTTTGCTCACTGGAGAATACCTAACATGTTAGGCAGGTAGGGAAGGCTGGGCATTAGAGAGAGAGACAGAGAGAGAGAGAGAGAGAGAGAGACAGAGACAGAGACAGAGAGAAAGAGAGAGACAGAGACAGAGACAGAAACAGACAAAGCCAGACAGCCAGACAAACAGCCAGCCAGGCAGCCAGACAGACAGAGACAGGGGTGCAGACAGACAGACAGACAAACAGAAAGAGAGAGAGAAAGAGAGAAAGAGAGAAAGAGAGAGAAAGAGAGAGAGAGACAGGGAGAAAGAGACAGAGACAAAGAGACAGAGAGAGAGGGGAGGTGACAGAGACAAAGACACATATAGAATTTAAAACACCATACCATCACAATTTAGGTCTAAGAATATTTTTCAACTTTTGACATGGCTATGGAAACAAAAAACAAAAACAATTTTAATTTCTTTTTGTATATCACAACGATCGAATTTAGACACAATTTTGCGTGCAAATCTCACGAGTAGGGGTTTTGTCTGCAATCTGTATCTGTTCTCGAAAACAGTGACGCGAGTTTGTGTGTGCGAGTGTTTGCTGGGGTGTGTGTGTGCGCGCGCGCGCGTATGTGTGTGTGTGTGTGTGTGTGTGTGTGTGTGTGTGTGTGTGTGTGTGTGTGTGTGGTGTGGTGTGGTGTGGTGTGTGTGTGTGTGTGTGTGTAAAACAACAAAAATGTCTGCATCATTCATAAAAGGAGAGAGAAAGTTTAATCAAACTCATCAGTGAACATTCTTGGAACAGGCTAGCAATAGAATAGGATCTATAGGAATGAAATAGCAAACAGGTGCTGTAATCTTTCTGCCAACGGTGTTAGTGTCACTTATCATGTCAGATTCTTGCACCCAGTACTTATCAACGTGTTAACAATCAAACAGAAGGTGCTGGAAAGGCGTCTTTTTTCTTTCTCGTACACTTTCTTATTCTTTATCCTACATACGTGAGAGAGACACCCGTGAGATAATAATCGTTCAAATCACACGTGTGTATATCATGTAAATGAGGTCATGTCAAGCAAGTCTGGCAGGGACCTGTTTTTCCACTCGCAGTTCAATATTTTAAAAAACAACTCGTGTAAATCTGGTACGACACAGCAAGCCATGTAGTATTCTCTATTTCTTATTCTTCTTTAAAAAAAACCCCTGTCTTTTCCGTGAAAATATTGATGCAAACCACCAACGATCAGTTCGAGCATGTACATGAGATGAGAACATTCTTCCACTCAGACAGATAGAGAGAATCAACAGCCCCACTGTTTTTGTGAAGATTGGGAATTGTTTTGGAGAATTAATTTCATATTGGTATTGGTGTCAATAAAAAAACAAAAACCCAGAGAAAAAAATGCACACTACACACTAGCAGACTAGATGTAGACTGTGTCCCGAATTAACTCTCTTTGTGAACAGTCCGCCATTTAGTAATGTCCCTTGAACGAGACAATACAGATTACGGATTGCGTCGAGTTTCAAAGTCCTAATGATCACTTTCCCCCTCAAAAAATTATAGCTAAGTTTCAACACACTGCCACGATTCTTAAAGATTGGTTCTGTGCAACACCTTCCTTGAATTTGAGTCAGAATTCCTGAAAATCCCCAGTTGGTTTAAATCAATCAATCAATCAATATGAGGCTTATATCGCGCGTATTCCGTGGGTAGTTCTAAGCGCAGGGATTTTTTTTTCATTTTTATTTTTTAATATTTTTTTTGTGTCCTAGTGTAGGGATGGTTTTATCCATGTGAAAGTCCGGTGTAACACGAGAAAATGACTCCCACGAGATTTTTACTCCGGAGTAAACATTTCGTACGAAAAAGTTACTCCCTTTACGAAAAAAGCACTCCCCCATTGCACGAGAAAATTACTCCCCAAGACAGGTGAGTTCCGAGTAAACATTTCGTACACAAATATTACTCCCCTGACGAATAAATAACGAATACATTACTTCACCCCAACACGAGCAATTTAACTTCCCATGCCAGGTGTACGAAATTTTTACTCCCTTGTCCCCTGTTAGTCTTGGTGGTGGAAGGCGTGGAAGGAGGGTAGCGCGACATTCGTGTGCGCAAGATCACTTATTGGCATTAACCCTTCGCCCGCATCCCATTTTTGCGTACGAGATTTTTACTGGAAGTAAAAAAAATGGGGAGTAAAAATTTCGTGGAGGGAGTAATTTTTTCGTGCCTTGGGGAGTTCTTTTCTCGTACGAAAAGTGTACTCGGAGTAAGAATTTCGTACGAAATATTTACTCCGGAGTAAATTTTTCGTGGAGTAAAAATTTCGTGTTACACCGGCTCGATCTGTGATTGGGAGCCGTGTTTGTTTTGAACAAGAGAAGGGAAGGGATGTGCCTATTTTAAGGAATCACGGAGATTATGTTCTGGGACATAAAGATGAAGCACTAAGAGGAGAGACATAGGCTATGAATGAACTTTATTGTCATGACACGTATTGTTTATAAAACACTCGAAGAAAATAAAATGAATTCATAGGCTACATATACAGGGCCGGACCAAATGAGTTGTAAGGGGGGGGGGGTTCCTCCTTTTTTGGGGGGGCAAATCAGCGAAGTGGCGAAGCCACAAGCGCGCGCCTGCAAAGCAGGCGCGCGAACTAGGGGGGTCCGGGGGCATGCTCCCCCGGAAAATTTTTGAAAAACGGTTAAAATCTGTGCAATCTGGTGTATTCTGGGCCTTGTTTTGAGGGTTAAGAGCAGCATTGTTTTGGTGCTAAAACTAGTAAAAGTCAAAGCAAGGTACATGCTTTTTCCAGGGGTGGGGTTCCGGAACCCCTGGAACCCCCCCTGGGTCCGGCCCTGCATATAGTACACTATAAGTTAGTTCTATAAGTTCACTATAAGTTCAGGCTACGAATAAACTTTATTGTCATGAAACGTATTGTTTATAAGGCACTCGAAGAAAAGAAAATGAATTCACAGGCAATATATAGTCCACTATAAGTTCATTCAAAGTGTATATATGCAGAACTCTGTTCGTGACGTTCTATGTAAATGAAGACGATTATTATTGCCTTTTACTGACGATATTTCTCTTTCTTTTCGACGTGTTTGAAAAGGGGGTCGGCCCGCTATTGCGCGGGGCCGCTATTGCGCGAATCTTTAGGGTTAGGGTTAGGGTAAGGGTTAGATTCGCGCAATAGCGGCCCCGCGCAATAGCGGACCCACGCAATAGCGGCCCAGCCCCTTTGAAAAGTACGGCAGACGTGATTTGAACTCAAGTGCAGAGCGTAGTCCCACATCATATTGTTGTGTCTATCGAGACTCGAAGCTTCGCTTAATTTTCTGTATTTTTTAAATGTTTTTATTTTTCAAGTTCTGTTTTTTCCCCTTTTGCTTTTGTTTCAGTTACAAAATGTGGGATAGAGGAAGACAATGATGTTTTATTTGGCAATTAAAAGGTATTTCCAACCAAAAAATAAAATAGAAAAACTATTTGCATTCATACCCAGCTCGCAACGCAATAAAAATGTTGAGGCAGGCACAGAACAAAATGTACATCCTCCACTCTACAAGCACCTGCGCTTCCACCGAAAAAAACCTGACTGTTCTTTTTAAGCCGCCATTAGTATAATGGGGCTTACTGGATTTGCTCTGTCTGTTTGTATGTTTGTTTGTTTGTTTGTTTGAGGCGGGCGGGCGGTCGGTCGGTGTTTGTGGGGTAAGACTTGTATCTCTGGGTCAGTTAAGCTTAAATTTCGTGAAATTGTGTTAGGAATAGGGTTAGACGGGTGTATGCAAAAAATTACATGGAATTCCCGCACCCAGAACTCCGAGTTACTTCCCTTCGAGTCTCGTTCTATCACTGACAGCATGACAAAAACAAGAGGCGAAGCCTTCAAGGCTCACGTAAGAAATCGACAAACAGTAACATAACACAAACTAACTCACTCCGTAACACACACACACAAACACACACACACACACACACACACAAACACACACACACACACACACACACACACACACACACACGCACACACACGCACACACACACACAGTTAAAACTAACGCATCATATCAACTCCATGTATAATTTTCAAAAGAAGGCAAACAGATAAAATGACTTGGGTAATAGGTTAGGTACCTGCCATGTGGGCACTCCACTGCTGTCCTCAGTCCTATACTTTTCATCAAGACTTGTCACCATGCCGAGTAGATCTAAATTCGGAAGTCTTCATGTGGCTGAGGCATATATCTGACATAGCGTCGATCTTGTTGTAGGTTAACCTCCTTTCTGAAACAAATGGCAAAATGCGATTAGTTATGATGACTACAACCTACACAAATATAAACAGTGTTTTGAAACAGAATAGTCAGGTTATACAAGCCACTTTACCTATGCAGCATGGTAACCCTACAATATGCGAAACATGTCGACTGCAGCAGCCTGGTTCTTAAAATAATTCTGACGGTCAACACAGCCAGAAATGCCAACAAAGACAAGAAAGCTGTTGCAAGGTAAGCTTACCAAACGTTACATAGCGAATCATATGATAGTGCGTAAACAGCAAACAGTAGATCTACAATCAAAGAGAGGATCGAGTCTGGAATGAAACGCGATACAGATCTAGCATTCAAAAACTGTCTTTCACGTTCAAGGAAGTTGTTGCAAGGTACTTAAGACTTACTAAATTGTACAGACAAAACCATGACAGTGCATGTTTTGAATCTGAGGAAAAAATCGTGATCATTTTGACTTTGAGAACAGATTCATTCCGTTTCCTTATATCTGCATGTTCAAGTAAATGGTGGACAGTTTTTTTCGGGCAGAGTAAACTTAACTTGAGACTCTACTGCAAGTCTTGAAATTCACATAAATCGAACCACGAGCAAAGACATCCAAACATTACAGGCACTTTAGATCAACTCATTTCACTAGAGGTGACTGCCTAGCACTGTGTTTGACATCCGTGTCTGCTGAAATAAAAAGAAATTAAAACAAAACGGATTAACAGTAGGTGACACGTTATCAGAGTGGGAGACACTAGATCTGTCTCTGAACTTACCGGGATACGGCTGCAAGATCGACACTGACTGCCGCGCTTTCGACAGCTCTTCCTCGCGTGGACATTGGAAACACGCTGTGCAGATCAAATTGTAGGAAATCTCCCTTTGGTATCTTCTTTATTTACTTTTCTGGAGCTTAGAAACCGAACAACATGAAATCGTCTTCCCCGGCGAATCGGCGAGGTGAGAACTGGACCACAATCCTTCGCGCGACCCCTGACCTGATCTTGACACCTGACCTGCCGTCTGCATGCCAAACACGACACAAACCAGTCAACTGCTTGTACCCCTTCAAAACCCCCCACCACCCGTTTTCTTTGGATACACGCTTTAACTACACACATGCCGACACAATGTTGATCATTGCTTCAATAATTTGAAGATGGTGCTTGAAAATTAACCACGTGAAATGAGTATTTCGGTGTTTAGCCAAAAATGTTAAAGTTTCTACCACAGACATACATACATACATACATACATACATACATACATACATACGCACGCACGCACAGACAGACAAAGTTACAATCGCATAGGCTACACTTCGTGAGCCAACAAGTGTTGACCTTAACGGGGCCAAGAAGCCCGCCCTTGGTTATATGGGGTGGGACATGGATTTTTGATCGAGACTTCATGTAAATCTCAAACACCATAGATCCTTCATAACGACCGATTTTTGAAGAATGATTCCGTAAATAAACAAATAAATAGTGACGTCATTTGAACTACACATTCTATATGTGGTGGGTTGTGGACGACCCACTTTTGAATTAAACAAGGCATTTTACTTTGTTTATTTCTATTTGGATGGCGTGGGTTGTGTAGAAGGATACTTTTTATGTTGAATATTTCTTTAGAAAGTATGGGCCGTTCATGAGTAATATCATTGGCCCTGTGAAGGTTAAGTGACGCAAACGTGTGGACGTCATTTACTTTGGAAAGAGGCGGTAATGAGCTACTTCCCTTCGGGTCTCGTTCTATCACTGACAGCATGTGAACATGCGTTGGATTATTAAGCCGCCTTGTAAAGGGTGCTTACTGGATTTGCTCTGCCTGTTTGTCCGGGTTTCAGGTGTTTGTTTGTCTACCATGTCACCACGTGTAAAGAGCTCGGTCAATTTTTAAAAAAATTATTTATTAATTTATTCATTTGATTTTTTAAAATTAATTCTTTCTAAAATTTATTTATTTACTTTATTTTTTTTTATTTTTTATAATTTATTTATTTAAAAAAAATATCCCTCCCTCTGTCTGTCTGTCTGTCTGTCTGTCTCCGTGTCCCACCCCCCATATTACCAAGAGCGGCTTCTTGACCCCGTTAAGGTCAACACTTGTTTTTCTTTATTGTTGAATTATTACTATCTTCTTGCTGGATTTGATCGTGTGTGTAATTTAAAAATATGCACGAGTCGAACCTGGGGTGGGGCTGTTTTTGGTTGTGGATTATTTCCGCGCGGGTGTGTGGCATGCATGCAATGCTTGCGTGCAAAGGCGATCTATCGAACTACCAGGAAGCCATATGATGCAAGACTGAATAGACGATTGAATATAATCCTTCGTTTAAAGGAAATAGCTTGAAGAGGAGATGGAATCATTTCGGGGGATGGGGTTGGTGGGGTGGCGATGAAGGGATGGCGAGAATGGAGGGAAGAAAGAGAGAGAGAGTGTGTGTGTGTGTGTGTGTGTGTGTGTGTGTGTGTGTGTGTGTGTGTGTTGAGAGAGAGCGAGAGAGAGGGAGGGAGGGAGATAGAGACAGAGATAGAGACAGAGAGAGAGAGTGAGAGAAGGAGAGGGGGAGAGAGGGAAAGAGAGAGATAGACATACAGACAGACAGCCAGCCAGCCAGCCAGCCAAACAGATAGGACCAACAGACAGACAGACAGACAAAAAGTTCCATGTAATTAACCGTTTTTGCTCTGTTGGTGAGAGCCTGGTATTATTTCCTTGCCTGTTAAACCACCTTTTGTTGAAGCATACTTTATTGACACAGTCGGAGTTAAAAGCGCAGTCATGTTGGCACACAACATACACTCATTTAGCTTCAAAGTGCTTTCAACAGCAACCTCCGCCTGTTCCTGACAAAAAATATGGAAACACCCGACAAAAGAACAAGATGGTTTTTCTTCAACACTATCAGATTGGCATTAGATCAATTATCACTCGTTGCCTAAGCCAAAAATTGTCATTGACAACAGTGAGAGATGAGGAAGAAAGAAAAAGAAAAACAGAAAAAAACCTACTTCACAAGGCGGCTTGCGTTGCTCATTTCGGATAATTAGTGATCACAAATCAAAGCGAGAGAGAGAGAGAGAGAGAGAGAGAGAGAGAGAGAGAGAGAGAGAGAGAGAGAGAGAGAGAGAGAGAGAAAAAAGAGAGAGAGAGCGAGAGAGAGCGAGAGAGAGAGAGAGAGAGAGAGAGAGAGAGAGAGAGAGAGAGAGAGAGAGAGAGAGAGAGAGAGAGAGAGAGAGAGAGAGAGAAAGAGAGCGCGCATACGACGATTCAGTGTCGGATGTTATGTAGGCTTACAGACGTCTTTTGTGCATAGTCGTGCGCGAAAAAAGGAGAGATGTTATGATTTTTTTTTGAGGGGGGGGGGGGGGGGAGGGGGTTAGTTCACGGGGGTAGTGGGTAGGTACGCGGGTGTTGGGGGGGGGGGGGGGATAGTATGCAGTTCCGAATTACTCCGCCCCGACGCTGACATGATGCCTATTTTGAGCGAGTGCGAGATAAATACTCACTCATGTTTTATTGCAGCAAAGCTACAGACTGAAACACGGCTCTTGATCAAATACAGTTTGGAATTATTGGAAAAAATTAGGGGAGGAGAGGAACAAGAATAATAGCATAACCAATCAATCAATGAGTCTTATATCGCGCATATTCCGTGGGTACAGTTCTAGGCGCTCTGCAGTGATGCCGTGTGAGATGAAATTTTATACGGCCAGTAGATTGCAGCCATTTCGGCGCATATTTACCTTTCACGGCCTATTATTCCAAGTCACACGGGTATAGGTAGACACTTATTAACTGTGCCTAAGCAATTTTGCCAGGAAAGACCCTTTTGTCAATCGTGGGATCTTTAACGTGCACACCCAATGTAGTGTACACGGGGGGAGGTTCGGACACCGAAGAGAGTCTGCACACAAAGTTGACTCTGTGAAATAAATTTCCGCCGAACCTGGGATCGAACTCACGCTGACAGCGGCCAACTGAATACAAATCCAGCGCGCTACCAACTGAGCTATATCCCCGCCCCAAGTCGCGTGAAGCGATATAAAAACATTTAGTCAAGCTTTCGGCATCAAAGTAACAGATTAACACCAAGACAGTCATCGCCGAGACTATATTCAAGATAGTCTCGACAAACCACACCTAAAGACCGAGACTCCCGCAGTGGGGCACTGCGGTTATGAAATTAAAAGCCCCTCCTGTTTTTGGAACCGCAGGAGCTTTCTAGTTTGCTGTTAGGTAGATTTTTGGTTCCTCTTTCCTGTCATGCTCTCTTTTTCTTCATGAATTCTTTTCTTTTTTCTGCCTTCTTGCTCATTCACCTGTATTTTTAACAAAAATCTCTTCTCTTGCCGCTTGTCTCGCGATTCATGTATAGTTTAATCTGTTAGTGTTCTGATGTAAGTCCAGCAGTAGATAGGTTAAGCCTATTTTAACATACTGGAAACTGGTAATCTTCCAGTAGGTATTAATTTAGTTTTACTAAAGCCTGCTGGGACACAAGTAATGGGTTAGTGCATTTGTAAACAGGAATCGCTTGACAAGTGGCCCCCTTCATCCCCCCCTTCCTCGTCCTGATATGGCTCTGCGTAGTCGGCTGGACGTTAAGCAACAAATAAACAAACAAACAAACAAAAGACCGAGACGGGTCACGCTCTCGACTAACCACACCTAAAGACCGAGACGGGTCACGCTCGTCTCCACGTAGCGTGCAAACGCAGTACATACTTAGGCCTACTTAACCTATTTTCTGTAATTGTGAGCACATTTG
This sequence comes from Littorina saxatilis, assembly GCF_037325665.1. NCBI lineage: Eukaryota > Metazoa > Mollusca > Gastropoda > Littorinimorpha > Littorinidae > Littorina > Littorina saxatilis. The sequence goes on from NC_090246.1 coordinate 97,075,707, forward strand.
TAGAATAAACATGACATATTTATATATTTTTGAATTTAGGAGAAATTGAGGAATACGATGCAATCATTTTTAAATCTCTTATTGAAAATTCGATTTTAATGACAACTTTAATGAGCAAACTAATTAACTAGTTTTTAAGTCTCCAAGCTGAAATGCAATACCAAAGTCCGTGCTTCGTCGAAGATTACTTGACCAAAATTTCAACCAATTTGGTTGAAAAATGAGAGCGTGACAGTGCTGCCTCAACTTTCACAAAAAGCCGGATATGACGTCATCAAAGACATTTATCAAAAAAATGAAAAAATGTCTGAGGATATCATACCCAGGAACTCTCATATCAAATTTCATATAGATCGGTCCAGTTGTTTAGTCTGAATCGCTCTACACACACACACACACACACACACAGAGGACTTGGAGAGGACAGCACGTTTCGCCCTGCAGTCCGGACTGACGATCTAACAGCGAACGACAAGAAAGATACACACACACATACATATTCACACACACACACACACACACACACACACACACATACGCACACAAAACACACACACACATATACACACACACATACATACTCACACACACACACACACACACACACACACACACACATACACACACACACACACACACAAAAAACACATACACACACTCACACACACACACACACACACACACTCACACACACACACACACACACACACACACACACACACACACACACACACACAAGCTGTCGAACTCACGGAATGAAACTGAACGCACTGTATTTTTTCCACCAAGACAGTTCAGCTTCGTCAATCCACGCGAGAAGGAAATCGCTCACCCCCCAAGTGCAAAACGCTGTGATATGCACAAGCCAGAATAGCGCGGTTGCGTATTGTGCTAAGCAGGAAAGCGCGCTTTTCTGTATTCGTGTTAACTTTCTGAGCATGTTTTGAATACAACCTATCATATCTATATGTTTTTGGAATCAGGAAACGATAAAGAATAAGATGAAATCTTTTTTGGGTCGATTTCTTAAATTTTAATCGTAAGACTAATTAATCTATTTTCGTTAATTGTGATCACATTTCAAGAGTAAACATGACATATGTAAATATTATTAGATTAAGAATGTCATGAAGAATACGATGCAATCAATTTTAAATCTGTTTGCGAAAAATCAATTTTAATGACAACTTTAATGAGCAAACTCATTAATTAATTTGTAAGCCTCCAAGCTGAAATGCAATACCAAAGTCCGGGCGTCGTCGAAGATTACTTGTCCAAAATTTCAACCAATTTGGTTTAAAAATGAGAGCATGACAGTGCCGCCTAAACTTTCACGAAAAGCCGGATATGACGTCATCAAAGACATTTATCCAAAAAATGAAAACATGTCTGGGGATATCATACCCAGGAACTCCCATGCAACATTTCATGAAGATCGGTTTAGTAGTTTTCTCTAAATCGCTCTACACACACACACACACACACACACACACATACACCACACCCTCGTCTCGATTCCCCCCTCTACGTTAAAACATTTAGTCAAAACTTGACTAAATGTAAACAAGTCGCGTAGGGCGAAATTACTACATTTAGTCAAGCTGTGGAACTCACAGAATGAAACTGAACGCACTGTATTTTTTCACAATGACCGTAGTCCGCCGCTTGTGCAAAACGGAGTGAAACTGACGAGCCTGTTCAGCGCGGTAGTGGTTTCGCTGTGCTGTAGTTTGGTCTGAATCGCTCTACACACACGCACAGACAGACAGACAGACAGACAGACAGACAGACAGACACACATACACCACGACCCTCGTCTCGATTCCCCCTGTATATTAAAACATTTAGTCAAAACTTGACTAAATGTTAAAACGAAGAAAAACAAAGAAAAACCCAAAACAAAACAAAAACTGGAGAAAAAACTCTGACACAAACATACATGTATCCACTTCAGCAATGTAGATTTTCGACGCACCAAGGACAACTACTTGGCACGTGTAATGCCAACGCACGCAACTCCTTCACTCGCTCATGCAGCCGTTTCATCATCATCATCATCATCTTCACCACCGTCATCATCATCATCATCATCGTCATCGTGCGTGCGTCGGATAATCCTTCACGACTTGGGGATAATTTTCTATCATTGCCGATACTTTGCTCTGTGCCGAACGATCGTTTTCAAGCGATTATTGACTTGCATGCACGCATACTTGTGTGCATGTGTGTCGAGGATCTTTCTTTCGAAGCCGCTATAGCAATGTGAGTGAAGATACAAGACACCCTTTCCACTCCACAGCTTGGTTAGTTATCGTGAATGGCTCGGATTTTGTGCTAGGGTTGTTTGAGTTTGGCAAAACATGCCGGTAAACCGACTTTTTTTCTCTCTCTCTCTCCAAGGTTGTGCATGTAAGCGTACCTGCAGTGAAACATATTCTGTGTTGGAAGGAGTGTGTTCTGGAACAAAAATAATGATGTAATCGTGTTCCTTTGACATTGTTGTGAAGTTGTGGCTGACCAATCATTTGTGAAGTTGTGGCTGACCAATCATTTGTGAAGTTGTGGCATGATAGAAAAGAAACTGTGGTTCATAAATATTTGGACAAAAAGTAGCTCGGGCAAATCTGTGGTTATTTTTCAAGGCGAAAAAAAAGTTCTCTGTGTTAGCACCACTGGTCCTGGCGTTGTCTTTGGCATTGGAATACCATTGTTCTATCACACCAACCGTCGCGGCAAAAGATAAGCTGACCAATCATTAGCCTG
>NC_090246.1:97080969-97085500 GCF_037325665.1 Littorina saxatilis
ATTTCAAAAATTTAATTTTGATCATAATTTTTATATTTTTAAGTTTCAGAGCTTGTTCTTAATCCAAACATAACATATTTATATGTTTTTGGAATCAGGAAATGGTGAAGAATAAGATGAACGTAAATTTGGATCGTTTTATATATATATATATATATATTTTTTTTACAATTTTCAGATTTTTAATGACCAAAGTCATTAATTAATTTTTAAGCCAACAAGCTGAAATGCAATACCGAAGTCCGGCCTTTGTCGAAGATTGCTTGGCCAAAATTTCAATCAATTTGATTGAAAAATGAGGGTGTGACAGTGCCGCCTCAACTTTTACAAAAAGCCGGATATGACGTCATCGAAGACATTTAATAATAATAATAATAATGCAAACTTTTATAGCGCTATTCTAGAAAATTGTCTACTCTTAGCGCTTTACAATACATACATCGACCAAGCATACTATACACGCACAGGCAAAGAAACCGACCAAACATAACCAACAAACTATACATGCACAGGCAAAAAAAAAAACATTTATCGAAAAAAGAAAAAAACCTCCGGGGATATCATTCCCAGGAACTCTCATGTAAAATTTCATAAAGATCGGTCCAGTAGTTTAGTCTGAATCGCTCTACACACACACACACGCACAGACAGACAGACACACACACACACACATACACCACGACCCTCGTCTCGATCCCCCCTCTATGTTAAAACATTTAGTCAAAACTTGACTAAATGTAAAAAGAAGAATGGTTTTGACACCAGCAGAGCTGCTGTGGTCGATATTAAATGCAAAACTCCATTTGTCTTGAAAAGTTGCAGTGACATGTATCCCAAAACAACAGGAACATTAAACACAAAATACAAATCATCTGTTTCCAAACTTTTTTTTTTTAAAGAGTTACACTGTCCGTTTACAGAAGGGTATTTCCATTTATCAAAACTCTACTACCATGTCACGGAGTGCACTATTTATTGTGTACGAAAACAATTCTTTCTGGTGAACGTTCGCGTACCCAACAGCACTGGACAAACTGTGGAACTGAATTGGGACTCCGAAGCTGAAGAGTCAGACAAGTTCCACTACTCACGTTCCTTCAAATGATTATCACAGAATCGCAACTCCGAAGCTGAAGAGTCAGACAAGTTCCACTACTCACGTTCCTTCAAATGATTATCACAGAATCGCAACTCCGAAGCTGAAGAGTCAGACAAGTTCCACTACTCACGTTCATTCAAATGATTATCACAGTTACGGAGCATTTTCAAGTAAATCATTGCAGATGGGTCTAAGCTGCAGTACAGCGAATTTGTCTAAGATAGATTTCCCAAGGTCAAACTGTCCAGCACACAAAATGGTGTCTCAGACAGTCTGCCTTTAACAAATACATTTGATCAACAATTAGAAGCACCCGACTTTCAAAGACAAAGCTGTACTAGAAACGTCCATTTTGAGATACTTGAACACCAAGACACTAAACTCTTATTTCAAAGACAACGCTACCGACCAACCCTAAACCTTGACACAATGAGAAGTACCCGAATTTCAAAGCGGCTCCAGAAACGTCCGGCTTCAGATGCCTGAACGTCTAGACGCCAAGCTTTTATTTCACAGACACACCTAACCTGACACCCTTAAAACCTCGGATATTGAGAAGCACCCGACTTTCAAAACGGTACCAGACAAGTCCAGTTTGAGACACCTGACCTTCAAGACGCTAAACCCTAAGCCAAAAAGCTCAGACATCACACTGACACCGTTTTCTATCTATCTGTCTATCTGCCATAAAGAACGGCACACCGCAGAAACAACATCCATTTTCATGTCCACACGGAGGAAAGCCCCAAGAGCATAAAACCCATTCTTTTTAAAGATAAGCTACGGTCTTCTGGGTCACTCAGCTAATGATGTCCACCACAATTTTTCTTTAAATCTCGCGTTTTTATTTCTGTTGCTTTTCTTTTCTAGCTTTATTCTATGCTAGTATTCATAGGTTACATTCAAGGAGTTCCCACAAAAGAAGTCAGTCGAAACACAGCTTTGCTTTGTGAAGGAATCACAAATGCTTGCAGAATGATGGCCTGAGCAAAAACTGCAGATAAATGAGTGCTAACTGCTGCTGTTGTGCGTATACCTTCGTCTGCTGTGTTCCCGTCACAATGCTATTATGGCAAGGTTGTTGAAATGACGAAGTCTACAGTTCGCCGCAGGGACTACGCTATAAACCCCACAGTTTCTCCTTCAGGTCCTCATCTCCAGTCAGCATTTGTGTCTCAGGTGTGAGTGTGTGTGTGTGTCGAAACTAGAGGTTCGTGGATCCGAACGTGCGGAATTTAAGACAGAGTCACCGCTTCTGTGAGTACCAGTCGACTCCACTTACTCTGGTTTTTCGGTCAGTATGACATACCGGTCAAAAATACCCTCCTTCCCGTGTAAATCATCTTGTCAACCATCACAGACCTGTCAATGCTTTTGCTTGTGAAAACGGCATCTTTCAACTAAAACACATGCCATAATTGAATTGAATTGAATTGAAATGTATTTGTCGAGGGTGACAGAATAAGCAATGCAAAAATGATTTTTTTCATCCCGGCCCTCGAATATTGAATCAACAACCTAGCTACTGTCTGTGTGTAATGGACAATTGACACCAGTGTCAAAAAGCAATATCAATTCATCAAAAAGTCCCCACTGTGCACAGAACACAGCCAGGCTGTTGGTTTTTGGGTTTTGTTGAAGTGGGAAGGTGCTCTCATCAAAGATATTCTACTGGGGCGCGTAGCAGTCGAATACATTTTGCTCTCATTCCATGTTAAAGCCCGGGTGGGTATGTGGTGTTGGTCATTATTGCTTACACGAGAAGAAATTTACCTTTAGCATCACTGTTTGTCAACTAGATTAATAATTGCATGACTATGGTATCGTGACAAAATATAATATTTTGGTTAGGTGATACCCGAATCCTTCGATACCGCTTAGAAAAATGACGGTTTGGTAACAAAAAACTAAAAAACTATTCTTCTTCTGCTTCTTCTTCTGCGTTCTTGGGCTAAACTCCACGTCATTTTGCGTGTATGACCGTTTTCACCCCGCCATTTAGGCAGCCATACGCCGCTTTCGAGAGAATCAAACTTTGATGGTTCATAAAGATATTTTGGCTGTAATGAATTGTGATTGAAGTCTTCTAATAGATGTATGTCAATCAACAAAAACGTGACGGTAAATCTGCTAAGACAACCAATCTTGCCAACTGAAGTACACTTTTTTCTTCAGTGTTGCAAACCATCGAAAAAACACAAAAATCATCTTACCAAGAGATCAGAGAGATCAAAGGATGTGGACTTTATTGTCGATGGATTCTTGCCAGCAAGAGAATTGAGACGCTGCGAGAGGTAGGCTTATTACGAGATATTTTTGTGTCACTTTTCAAATGAAGTTGTGATGCTATACAACAATATAGTGCCCAGGTAAATGACAGTGTTCATGTGCTGGAACTATAGGCTGCAGGGCAGAATAATGATCTACTACATGTAGAAGGTTTGAGACTTGAGCAGGGTTCAATGCCAGCACTATACAGTAGCTACACTCTAAACTGTTGTAGGAATATTCCAATGTGAACACACTTTTTGTAGCCAGTTGTGAACATGTACTATATAATTTTACTTACAAAAGTAGCACACATGGTAGACACTAAATACCTTTGTTTGTTTGTTTGTTTGCTTAACGACCAGCCGACCACGAAGGGCCATATCAGGGCGGTGCTGCTTTCATATAACGTGCGCCACACACACGACAGAAGTCGCAGCACAGGCTTCATGTCTCACCCAGTCACATTATTCTGACACCGGACCAACCAGTCCACCTCGTTGCTTTTTCAAATAGTGAACAGCTCGCTTTCGCTCGCAGTTCAATATTTTAAAAAAAAAAAACTCGTGTAAATCTGGTACGACACAGCAAGCCATGTAGTATTATCTATGTATCTCACACAGTGTTCACAAGTGGTTACAACAAGTGTGTTCACATTGGAACACTTCTATAGTTCAGAGTGTACTTAAAGATTTGAGACTTGTACAGAATTCAATACGATACGACACGATTTGCTGATACGACAGGCTGCAACGTATGACGGGCAAAGTAATTCCAGCACCGTTCAGCATAGGACTGGAGATAATTATGAGACTTTGTGTTCAGGGCCGAGGGAAACGAGAAAGTTACCAGCCGGGTGGGAGTCAGCCGCGTTGTTGGATTGGCTGAAATTGAGAATTGTTGTGATTTGAACGAATCAGACCCTGCGGTTTGATCTCACCCGTTTGGGTGACACCCACTTTCGCTTCGTGCCCCTCAACCCAGGATTCAAGGTAACATTTGTCAGGATGATGCAGCGAGTTGTAGATTTCTTCTCGTGTTAACGATCATGTTCATCACCGCAGATATGTGTAAGCTTTTACACAGGATCAGAGCATTTTTGTGTGTTAAACACATGCCAAAATTCAACATCTTGGCTACTTTCCGTTCAAAGTGGGATCTTGG
>NC_090246.1:97085700-97100700 GCF_037325665.1 Littorina saxatilis
GAGAGAGAGAGAGAGAGAGAGAGAGAGAGAGCGCATACGATTCAGTGTTGGATGTTATGTAGGCTTACAGACGTCTTTTGTGCATAGTCGTGCGCGAAAAAAGGAGAGATGTTATGATTTTTTTTGAGGGGGGGGGGGGGGGGCAGCTCACGGGGGTAGTGGGTAGGTACGCGGGGGTGGGGGGGGGGGGGATAGTATGCAGTTCCGAATTACTCCGCCCCGACGCTGACATGATGCCTATTTTGAGCGAGTGCGAGATAAATACTCACTCATGTTTTATTGCAGCAAAGCTACAGACTGAAACACGGCTCTTGATCAAATACAGTTTGGAATTATTGGAAAAAATTAGGGGAGGAGAGGAACAAGAATAATAGCATAACCAATCAATCAATGAGTCTTATATCGCGCATATTCCGTGGGTACAGTTCTAGGCGCTCTGCAGTGATGCCGTGTGAGATGAAATTTTATACGGCCAGTAGATTGCAGCCATTTCGGCGCATATTTACCTTTCACGGTCTATTATTCCAAGTCACACGGGTATAGGTAGACAATTATTAACTGTGCCTAAGCAATTTTGCCAGGAAAGACCCTTTTGTCAATCGTGGGATCTTTAACGTGCACACCCAATGTAGTGTACACGGGGGGAGGTTCGGACACCGAAGAGAGTCTGCACACAAAGTTGACTCTGTGAAATAAATTTCCGCCGAACCTGGGATCGAACTCACGCTGACAGCGGCCAACTGAATACAAATCCAGCGCGCTACCAACTGAGCTACATCCCCGCCCCAAGTCGCGTGAAGCGATATAAAAACATTTAGTCAAGCTGTCGGCATCAAAGTAACAGATTACCACCAAGACAGTCATCGCCGAGACTATATTCAAGATAGTCTCGACAAACCAGACCTAAAGACCGAGACGGGTCACGCTCTCGACTAACCACACCTAAAGACCGAGACGGGTCACGCTCGTCTCCGAGTAGCGTGTAAACGCAGTACTTCGGCCTACTGAATCTATTTTCTGTAATTCTGAACACAATTTTAGAGTAAACATGACATATTTATATAAATTTTTGAATTCAGAAGAAATTGAGAAATACGATGAAATCATTTTTTAATGAGCAAACTAATTAACTAGTTTTTAAGTGTCCAAGCTGAAATGCAATACCAAAGTCCAGGCTTCATTGAAGATTACTTGACCAAAATTTCAACCAATTTGGTTGAAAAATGAGGGCGTGACAGTGCAGCCTCAACTTTCACAAAAAGCTGGATATGACGTCATAAAAGACATTTATCAAAAAAATGAAAAAATGTCTGAGGATATCATACCCAGGAACTCTCATATCAAATTTCATATAGATCGGTCCAGTTGTTTAGTCTGAATCGCTCTACACACACACACACACACATACACACAGAGGACTTGGAGAGGACAGCACGTTTCGCCCTGCAGTCCGGACTGACGATCTAACAGCGAACGACAAGAAAGATACACACACACATACATATTCACACACACACACACACACACACACACACACACACACACACACACACAAGCACACATACGCACACAAAACACACACACACATATACACACACATACATACTCACACACACACACACACACACTCACAAAACACATACACACACACACACACACACTCACACACACACACACACACACACACTCACACACACACACACACACACACACACACACACACACACACACACACACACACACACACACAAGCTGTCGAACTCACGGAATGAAACTGAACGCACTGTATTTTTTCCACCAAGACAGTTCAGCTTCGTCAATCCACGCGAGAAGGAAATCGCTCACCCCCCAAGTGCAAAACGCTGTGATATGCACAAGCCAGAATAGCGCGGTTGCGTATTGTGCTAAGCAGGAAAGCGCGCTTTTCTGTATTCGTGTTAACTTTCTGAGCATGTTTTGAATACAACCTATCATATCTATATGTTTTTGGAATCAGGAAACGATAAAGAATAAGATGAAATCTTTTTTGGGTCGATTTCTTAAATTTTAATCGTAAGACTAATTAATCTATTTTCGTTAATTGTGATCACATTTCAAGAGTAAACATGACATATGTAAATATTATTAGATTAAGAATGTCATGAAGAATACGATGCAATCAATTTTAAATCTGTTTGCGAAAAATCAATTTTAATGACAACTTTAATGAGCAAACTCATTAATTAATTTGTAAGCCTCCAAGCTGAAATGCAATACCAAAGTCCGGGCGTCGTCGAAGATTACTTGTCCAAAATTTCAACCAATTTGGTTTAAAAATGAGAGCGTGACAGTGCCGCCTAAACTTTCACGAAAAGCCGGATATGACGTCATCAAAGACATTTATCCAAAAAATGAAAACATGTCTGGGGATATACCCAGGAACTCCCATGCAACATTTCATGAAGATCGGTTTAGTAGTTTTCTCTAAATCGCTCTACACACACACACACACACACACACACACAGACAGACACACACACGCACATACACCACGACCCTCGTCTCGATTCCCCCCTCTACGTTAAAACATTTAGTCAAAACTTGACTAAAATTAATGTAAAGAAGTCTCGTAAGGCGAAATTACTACGTTTAGTCAAGCTGTCAAACTCACGGGATGAAACTGAACGCACTGTATTTTTTCACAATGACCGTAGTCCGCCGCTTGTGCTAAACGGAGTGAAACTGACGAGCCTGTTCAGCGCGGTAGTGGTTTCGCTGTGCTGTAGTTTGGTCTGAATCGCTCTACACACACGCACAGACAGACAGACAGACAGACACACATACACCACGACCCTCGTCTCGATTCCCCCTGTATATTAAAACATTTAGTCAAAACTTGACTAAATGTTAAAACGAAGAAAAACAAAGAAAAACCCAAAACAAAACAAAAACTGGAGAAAAAACTCTGACACAAACATACATGTATCCACTTCAGCAATGTAGATTTTCGACGCACCAAGGACAACTACTTGGCACGTGTAATGCCAACGCACGCAACTCCTTCACTCGCTCATGCAGCCGTTTCATCATCATCATCATCATCTTCACCACCGTCATCATCATCATCATCATCGTCATCGTGCGTGCGTCGGATAATCCTTCACGACTTGGGGATAATTTTCTATCATTGCCGATACTTTGCTCTGTGCCGAACGATCGTTTTCAAGCGATTATTGACTTGCATGCACGCATACTTGTGTGCATGTGTGTCGAGGATCTTTCTTTCGAAGCCGCTATAGCAATGTGAGTGAAGATACAAGACACCCTTTCCACTCCACAGCTTGGTTAGTTATCGTGAATGGCTCGGATTTTGTGCTAGGGTTGTTTGAGTTTGGCAAAACATGCCGGTAAACCGACTTTTTTTCTCTCTCTCTCTCTCTCCAAGGTTGTGCATGTAAGCGTACCTGCAGTGAAACATATTCTGTGTTGGAAGGAGTGTGTTCTGGAACAAAAATAATGATGTAATCGTGTTCCTTTGACATTGTTGTGAAGTTGTGGCTGACCAATCATTTGTGAAGTTGTGGCTGACCAATCATTTGTGAAGTTGTGGCTGACCAATCATTTGTGAAGTTGTGGCTGACCAATCATTTGTGAAGTTGTGGCTGACCAATCATTTGTGAAGTTGTGGCTGACCAATCATTTGTGAAGTTGTGGCTGACCAATCATTTGTGAAGTTGTGGCTGACCAATCATTTGTGAAGTTGTGGCTGACCAATCATTTGTGAAGTTGTGGCATGATAGAAAAGAAACTGTGGTTCATAAATATTTGGACAAAAAGTAGCTCGGGCAAATCTGTGGTTATTTTTCAAGGCGAAAAAAAAGTTCTCTGTGTTAGCACCACTGGTCCTGGCGTTGTCTTTGGCATTGGAATACCATTGTTCTATCACACCAACCGTCGCGGCAAAAGATAAGCTGACCAATCATTAGCCTGTTGTGCTTCATTTTTGGATTCCCGGATGTTGGACACTACTGTGTGGGTGCGGTTGGATCTGTTTTATCTTTGGTCAAGGGTTTTGTCCCAGGTGTCATATGGCTTTGGCTTTGCAGAGATTAGGGGACACCTCCGTTTATTTTTACATTTAGTCAAGTTTTGACTAAATGTTTTAACATAGAGGGGGGAATCGAGACGAGGGTCGTGGTGTATGTGTGTGTGTGTGTGTGTGTGTGTGTGTGTGTGTGTGTGTGTGTGTGTGTGTGTGTGTGTGTGTGTCTCTGTGTGTAGAGCGATTCAGACTAAACTACTGGGCCGATCTTTATGAAATTTGACATGAGAGTTCCTGGGTATGATATCCCCGGATGTTTTTTTCATTTTTTCGATAAATACCTTTGATGACGTCATATCCGGCTTTTTGTAAAAGTTGAGGCGGCACTGTCACACCCTCATTTTTCAATTAAATTGATTGAAATTTTGGCAAAGCAATCTTCGACGAAGGCCGGGGTTTGGTATTGCATTTCAGCTTGGTGGCTTAAAAACTAATGAGTGAGTTTGGTCATTAAAAATCGGAAATTTCTAATTAAATTTGTTTTTTTATTAAACGATCCAAAAACAATTTCATCTTATTATTCGTAATTTTCTGATTCCAGAAACATATACATATGTTATATTTGGATTAAAAACAAGCTCTGAAAATTAAAAATATAAAAATTATGATCAAAATTAAATTTCCGAAATCGTTTTAAAAACTATTTCATCTTATTCCTTGTCGGTTCCTGATTCCAAAAACATACAGATATGATATGTTTGGATTAAAAACACGCTCAGAAAGTTAAAACGAAGAGAGGTACAGTAAAGCACAGCGCAATCGCTACCGCGCCAAACAGGCTCGTCACTTTCACTGCCTTTTGCACTAGCGGCGGACTACGTTCAGTTTCATTCTGTGAGTTCCACAGCTTGACTAAATGTAGTAATTTCGCCTTACGCGACTTGTTTAAATTTTTTATGGAGCTACAGAACGGAGCCACAACTAAGATAGATGTGTTATAGTGCAACTCTAAATTCTTGGTAAATGTGATACGGCTTAGTGTTATTAGTTTTAAGTGCAATCTTTAATTCTTAATAAATGTGATGTATTTTATGTCTGTGATCGCCTGACACTGCATGGCAATTTTCCTTGTTTTTATAAGGACAGTAAACTTTTTAGTCTTGAGTCTGATCTGAGTCTCTAAACAAGTCTTCGAGAGGTTGACTTTGAGCGTTTTTACTGTGACATTAAAATGTATCTTCTTTCCCGCGTAAACCTTCGCGCCAATCACCATCTTGTTAGTATTTTCATCCACGTTTTTATGTGGAAGAAGAGATTCCTTTCACCTCAAACATACCAGAATTTTACAAGTTGCCTACTTACTGCAAAGATTGGAAAAGTTGTGCTGAGTTAATTTCGAAACAGACACCTTTGTCAATTTAATCAATTTGTTGTAAAGATTAACACACACACACACACACACACACACACACACACACACACGCGCGCGCGCGCACACACATACACACACACACACACACACACACACACGCGCGCGCACACACACACACACACAGTGACACACGTACACACACACACACACACATACTCTCTCTCACACAGACACACACACACACACACACACACACACACACACACACACACACACACACACAACAATACCACTCTGCTTGGGGAGGAAATTGAAATGATGCTCTAATCCAATATAAAACCCGCAGAAATCTGAGGTGATTTACATGATCGTTGACACCGACAGGAACGTATTCTAAAAAAGTTACCATTTCCTTGGATGTTACTCATGTTGAACTTGAACTATGAGGAATGCTGTAAACCAAAAGGCCATATCTTCACATAAAGTTTCTTCAATAAATCAAAGTATACTGGAAACCACTGTTTACAACGAAATCATCGCGATGTACACTACATTGGGGTGTGCATGTTAAAGATCGTGTTGTTGTTGTTGTTGTTGTTGTTGTTGTTGTTGTTGTTGTGGTTGTTGTTTGTGGCGGTGTTTTGTTGTTGTTGGTAGAATTCGGAGAGAGTGCGCGAAAGAACATTGTGAGTGGATGAATGTTATTTGATTAAGTGAAAAAAAAAGCATTACAAGAAGAAGCATTAGAAGCATTATAAGCATTAGAAGAAGAAGAAGAAGAAGAAGAAGAACAAGAAGAAGAAGAAAAACAAGTCGCGTAAGGCGAAAATACAACATTTAGTCAAGCTGTCGAACTCACAGAATGAAACTGAACGCAATGCAATTTTTCAGCAAGACCGTATACTCGTAGCATCGTCAGTCCACCGCTCGTGGCAAAGGCAGTGAAATTGACAAGAAGAGCGGGGTAGTAGTTGCGCTGAGAAGGATAGCACGCTTTTCTGTACCTCTCTTCGTTTTAACTTTCTGAGCGTGTTTTTAATCCAAACATATCATATCTATATATAGCTATTCTGATGAACACGTGGGGGAATTCGGGGGCTGTGATTGGATGGTCTCTTCCGATCATCAAAGCATAATGCGGCGGAAGTCGGCCATTTTACTCAATATCCAAAAGCATATTGTCGATAACAAAGACGCATGGTTCCGGTTTCTTCCACGTGTATAAAGTACACGCATACCTCGCCAGGTTTGTTTCTGTGACTAGTCGACAGACGATGCCATTTGCTTTGTGTGTGTTTTTGTTGTTGCTTACTGTACATGACATACATTACGTGTAAAATCCAGTTCTTTAACAGGCAACAAACCTTGCAAATTTCCAGAAGCTGCAATCTGAAGCGACCTATCTCTGATTCTAGCAGACGATCTGATCATCTCTCCAATGTTTAACACACAATCAGCAAACTCTCCTGTCACATAGAACGTCCATTGTATAGTGCAATGTTGAAATGAAGTTACCGGTCTGAAACATTTAGTCGTTTCTTCTGAGACAATCCTTGTTCTCTTATCATCTACAGATTTACCGCAGTCTTCACAACGCGAATTCCCAACAGAAGTCAGACTTTCGAACATACAATATACGTAGGCAAGCATGATACGTCATGACGTCATATGATTCCTAGCATATTGACGTAATGCTAAACATCCGGTTACCTCGAGTTTTCTCCGTAATACATGTCCGTTTTTTTTTCAATGTTCGCTTATTTCCGTGGCTTCATGCGGAAAGTGAACCGTCGTCTGCAATCAACGACATGGACCATTCTGGTAGTTGTTGCTGACAAAAACATGATTTTAACACAGAATTTAATGTCAGAATAGCTATATAAACGCTATTGTGTTTTCATCGTAGCAATAGGGTCCGATATTTAGACTCGAACAAGTATAATGCGACTCGTCTTCGACTCGTCGGCATTATACTTGACTCGTCTAAATATCGGGCCCTATTGCTACGCTGAAAACACAATAGCTGTTAATGTTTTTGGAATCAGGAACCGACAAGGAATAAGATGAAAGTGTTTTTAAATTGATTTCGACAATTTAATTTTGATAATAATTTTTATATATTTAATTTTCAGAGCTTGTTCTTAATCCAAACATAACATATTTATATGTTTTTGGAATCAGGAAATGGTGAAGAATAAGATGAACGTAAATTTGGATCGTTTTATATATATATATATATTTTTTTTTTTTTTTACAATTTTCAGATTTTTAATGACCAAAGTCATCAATTAATTTTTAAGCCAACAAGCTGAAATGCAATACCAAAGTCCGGCCTTTGTCGAAAATTGCTTGGCCAAAATTTCAATTAATTTGATTGAAAAATGAGGGTGTGACAGTGCCGCCTCAACTTTTACAAAAAGCCGGATATGACGTCATGAAAGACATTTATCGAACAAAAGAAAAAAAAAGTCCGGGGCTATCATTCCCAGGAACTCTCATGTAAAATTTCATAAAGATCGGTCCAGTAGTTTAGTCTGAATCGCTCTACACACACACACGCACAGACAGACAGACACACACACATACACCACGACCCTCGTCTCGTTCCCCCTCATTTAAAACATTTAGTCAAAACTTGACTAAATGTAAAAAGAAGAATGGTTTTGACACCAGCAGAGCTGCTGTGGTCGATATTAAATGCAAAACTCCATTTGTCTTGAAAAGTTGCAGTGACATGTATCCCAAAACAACAGGAACATTAAACACAAAATACAAATCATCTGTTTCCAAACTTTTTTTTTTTAAAGAGTTACACTGTCCGTTTACAGAAGGGTATTTCCATTTATCAAAACTCTACTACCATGTCACGGAGTGCACTATTTATTGTGTACGAAAACAATTCTTTCTGGTGAACGTTCGCGTACCCAACAGCACTGGACAAACTGTGGAACTGAATTGGGACTCCGAAGCTGAAGAGTCAGACAAGTTCCACTACTCACGTTCCTTCAAATGATTATCACAGAATCGCAACTCCGAAGCTGAAGAGTCAGACAAGTTCCACTACTCACGTTCATTCAAATGATTATCACAGAATCGCAACTCCGAAGCTGAAGAGTCAGACAAGTTCCACTACTCACGTTCATTCAAATGATTATCACAGTTACGGAGCATTTTCAAGTAAATCATTGCAGATGGGTCTAAGCTGCAGTACAGCGAATTTGTCTAAGATAGATTTCCCAAGGTCAAACTGTCCAGCACACAAAATGGTGTCTCAGACAGTCTGCCTTTAACAAATACATTTGATCAACAATTAGAAGCACCCGACTTTCAAAGCTGTACTAGAAACGTCCATTTTGAGATACTTGAACACCAAGACACTAAACTCTTATTTCAAAGACAACGCTACCGACCAACCCTAAACCTTGACACAATGAGAAGTACCCGAATTTCAAAGCGGCTCCAGAAACGTCCGGCTTCAGATGCCTGAACGTCTAGACGCCAAGCTTTTATTTCACAGACACACCTAACCTGACACCCTTAAAACCTCGGATATTGAGAAGCACCCGACTTTCAAAACGGTACCAGACAAGTCCAGTTTGAGACACCTGACCTTCAAGACGCTAAACCCTAAGCCAAAAAGCTCAGACATCACACTGACACCGTTTTCTATCTATCTGTCTATCTGCCATAAAGAACGGCACACCGCAGAAACAACATCCATTTTCATGTCCACACGGAGGAAAGCCCCAAGAGCATAAAACCCATTCTTTTTAAAGATAAGCTACGGTCTTCTGGGTCACTCAGCTAATGATGTCCACCACAATTTTTCTTTAAATCTCGCGTTTTTATTTCTGTTGCTTTTCTTTTATAGCTTTATTCTATGCTAGTATTCATAGGTTACATTCTAGGAGTTTGCCACAAAAGAAGTCAGTCGAAACACAGCTTTGCTTTGTGAAGGAATCACAAATGCTTGCAGAATGATGGCCTGAGCAAAAACTGCAGATAAATGAGTGCTAACTGCTGCTGTTGTGCGTATACCTTCGTCTGCTGTGTTCCCGTCACAATGCTATTATGGCAAGGTTGTTGAAATGACGAAGTCTACAGTTCGCCGCAGGGACTACGCTATAAACCCCACAGTTTCTCCTTCAGGTCCTCATCTCCAGTCAGCATTTGTGTCTCAGGTGTGAGTGTGTGTGTGTGTCGAAACTAGAGGTTCGTGGATCCGAACGTGCGGAATTTAAGACAGAGTCACCGCTTCTGTGAGTACCAGTCGACTCCACTTACTCTGGTTTTTCGGTCAGTATGACATACCGGTCAAAAATACCCTCCTTCCCGTGTAAATCATCTTGTCAACCATCACAGACCTGTCAATGCTTTTGCTTGTGAAAACGGCATCTTTCAACTAAAACACATGCCATAATTGAATTGAATTGAATTGAAATGTATTTGTCGAGGGTGACAGAATAAGCAATGCAAAAATGATTTTTTTCATCCCGGCCCTCGAATATTGAATCAACAACCTAGCTACTGTCTGTGTGTAATGGACAATTGACACCAGTGTCAAAAAGCAATATCAATTCATCAAAAAGTCCCCACTGTGCACAGAACACAGCCAGGCTGTTGGTTTTTACATGTAGTCAAGTTTTGACTAAATGTTTTAACGTAGAGGGGGGAATCGAGACGAGGGTCGTTGTGTATGTGCGTGTGTGTGTGTGTGTGTGTGTGTGTGTGTGTGTGTGTGTGTGTGTGTGTGTCTGTCTGTGTGTGTGTAGAGCGATTCAGACTAAACTACTGGACCGATCTTTATGAAATTTGACATGAGAGTTCCTGGGTATGAAATCCCCGAACGTTTTTTTCACTTTTTTGATAAATGTCTTTGATGACGTCATATCCGGCTTTTCGTGAAAGTTGAGGCGGCACTGTCACGCCCTCATTTTTCAACCAAATTGGTTGAAATTTTGGTCAAGTAATCTTCGACGAAGCCCGGACTTCGGTATTGCATTTCAGCTTGGTGGCTTAAAAATTAATTAATGACTTTGGTCATTAAAAATCTGAAAATTGTAAAAAAAAATAAAAATTTATAAAACGATCCAAATTTACGTTCATCTTATTTTCCATCATTTTCTGATTCCAAAAACATATAAATATGTTATATTTGGATTAAAAACAAGCTCTGAAAATTAAATATATAAAAATTATTATCAAAATTAAATTGTCGAAATCAATTTAAAAACATTTTCATCTTATTCCTTGTCGGTTCCTGATTCCAAAAACATATAGATATGATATGTTTGGATTAAAAACACGCTCAGAAAGTTAAAACGAAGAGAGGTACAGAAAAGCGTGCTATCCTTCTTAGCGCAACTACTACCCCGCTCTTCTTGTCAATTTCACTGCCTTTGCCATGAGCGGTGGACTGACGATGCTACGAGTATACGGTCTTGCTGCGTTGCATTGCGTTCAGTTTCATTCTGTGAGTTCGACAGCTACTTGACTAAATGTTGTGTTTTCGCCTTACGCGACTTGTTGGGTTTTGTTGAAGTGGGAAGGTGCTCTCATCAAAGATATTCTACTGGGGCGCGTAGCAGTCGAATACATTTTGCTCTCATTCCATGTTAAAGCCCGGGTGGGTATGTGGTGTTGGTCATTATTGCTTACACGAGAAGAAATTTACCTTTAGCATCACTGTTTGTCAACTAGATTAATAATTGCATGACTATGGTATCGTGACAAAATATAATATTTTGGTTAGGTGATACCCGAATCCTTCGATACCGCTTAGAAAAATGACGGTTTGGTAACAAAAAACTAAAAAACTATTCTTCTTCTGCTTCTTCTTCTGCGTTCTTGGGCTAAACTCCACGTCATTTTGCGTGTATGACCGTTTTCACCCCGCCATTTAGGCAGCCATACGCCGCTTTCGGGAGAATCAAACTTTGATGGTTCATAAAGATATGTTGGCTGTAATGAATTGCGATTGAAGTCTTCTAATAGATGTATGTCAATCTTTTTTCCAAACCGGTGCGATCAACAAAAACGTGACGGTAAATCTGCTAAGACAACCAATCTTGCCAACTGAAGTACACTTTTTTCTTCAGTGTTGCAAACCATCGAAAAAACACAAAAATCATCTTACCAAGAGATCAGAGAGATCAAAGGATGTGGACTTTATTGTCGATGGATTCTTGCCAGCAAGAGAATTGAGACGCTGCGAGAGGTAGGCTTATTACGAGATATTTTTGTGTCACTTTTCAAATGAAGTTGTGATGCTATACAACAATATAGTGCCCAGGTAAATGACAGTGTTCATGTGCTGGAACTATAGGCTGCAGGGCAGAATAATGATCTACTACATGTAGAAGGTTTGAGACTTGAGCAGGGTTCAATGCCAGCACTATACAGTAGCTACACTCTAAACTGTTGTAGGAATATTCCAATGTGAACACACTTTTTGTAGCCAGTTGTGAACATGTACTATATAATTTTACTTACAAAAGTAGCACACATGGTAGACACTAAATACCTTTGTTTGTTTGTTTGTTTGCTTAACGACCAGCCGACCACGAAGGGCCATATCAGGGCGGTGCTGCTTTGACATATAACGTGCGCCACACACAAGACAGAAGTCGCAGCGCAGGCTTCGTGTCTCACCCAGTCACATTATTCTGACACCGGACCAACCAGTCCTAGCACTAACCCCATAATGCCAGACGCCAGACGGAGCAGCCACTAGATTGCCAATTTTAAAGTCTTAGGTATGACCCGGCCGGGGTTCGAACCCACGACCTCCCGATCACGGGGCGGACGCCTTACCACTAGGCCAACCGTGCCGGTCTCTAAATAGCGTTGACAACGTTTGCAAGTAGAATTATATATTATCCTACATACGTGAGAGAGACACGTGTGTATATCATGTAAATGAGGTCATGTCAAGCAAATCTGGCAGGGACCTGTTTTTCCACTGCTTATGCTGCCAAAGTCACCGAGACAAACGTCATTATAGAAACAAAAATTGCGCTCGCTAATTACCCTCCATGAATCTCTAGAACTAACACGTCACGCCACACTTTTAGAGTGACGTTTCTTTGCTTTGACGTAATAGATTGCACGAGGCTTTACAAGAGATCGAGGTTCCAAAACAAAGCGTCTTCAATTTAGCTGCCTCGACTGCAGGACATTTTCAGTCAAATACACGTAAGTACAGTATGTAAGATAAACAGAATACTACATGGCTTGCTGTGTCGTACCAGATTTACACTCGTTGCTTTTTCAAATAGTGAACAGCTCGCTTTCGCTCGCAGTTCAATATTTTAAAAAAAAAAACTCGTGTAAATCTGGTACGACACAGCAAGCCATGTAGTATTATCTATGTATCTCACACAGTGTTCACAAGTGGTTACAACAAGTGTGTTCACATTGGAACACTTCTATAGTTCAGAGTGTACTTAAAGATTTGAGACTTGTACAGAATTCAATACGATACGACACGATTTGCTGATACGACAGGCTGCAACGTATGACGGGCAAAGTAATTCCAGCACCGTTCAGCATAGGACTGGAGATAATTATGAGACTTTGTGTTCAGGGCCGAGGGAAACGAGAAAGTTACCAGCCGGGTGGGAGTCAGCCGCGTTGTTGGATTGGCTGAAATTGAGAATTGTTGTGATTTGAACGAATCAGACCCTGCGGTTTGATCTCACCCGTTTGGGTGACACCCACTTTCGCTTCGTGCCCCTCAACCCAGGATTCAAGGTAACATTTGTCAGGATGATGCAGCGAGTTGTAGATTTCTTCTCGTGTTAACGATCATGTTCATCACCGCAGATATGTGTAAGCTTTTACACAGGATCAGAGCATTTTTGTGTGTTAAACACATGCCAAAATTCAACATCTTGGCTACTTTCCGTTCAAAGTGGGATCTTGGGAAGAGAGAATGCTGGATGTCCTACAGGCTAAATATTAGATATGGGTTATACAATTCGAGTTTTATGCCCTCACGGCTTTTGACGAGATACACAAGTGTATGCGTGAATGGGATCTTTTTTTGTTGAAATCATTTTTATAGCTGACACCTACGTCAGTCTGCGTAGGACTGGGTGGCCGAGTGGTAACGCACTTGCGCTCGGAAGCGAGAGGTTGCGAGTTCGACCCTGGGTCAGGGCGTTAGCAATTTTCTCCCCCCTTTCCTAACCTAGGTGGTGGGTTCAAGTGCTAGTCTTTCGGCTGAGACGAAAAACCGAGGTCCCTTCGTGTACACTACATTGGGGTGTGCACGTTAAAGATCCCACGATTGACAAAAGGGTCTTTCCTGGCAAAATTGTATAGGCATAGATAAAAATGTCCACCAAAATACCCGTGTGACTTGGAATAATAGGCCGTGAAAAGTAGGATATGCGCCGAAATGGCTGCGATCTGCTGGCCGATGTGAATGCGTGATGTACTGTGTAAAAAATTCCATCTCACACGGCATAAATAAATCCCTGCGCCTTGAATATGTGCGCGATATAAATTGCATAAAAAAAATTAATAAAAAATAAAAATCCCTGCGCTTAGAACTGTGCCCACGGAATACGCGCGATATAAGCCTCATATTGATTGATTGATTGATAAATAATTTCTCTTTACTGATTCTTTTAGGCGCCTGTGAGATTTTTCCCTTTCTAATTTGTGATAAATTATTTACTGACAACGTTGCCAGGATCACGGATATTTCATTTCCGTGTTTTTTTTTTTACCAACTTTGTGTACAGATACAACTAATTGTGAAAAGATTACACGACGGGGCTCGGGATTTAGTGTCGCAGCCTCGAGGTGATTCCGTGAAGGGGCTGCAAACTGTCAACGACTGAGGATTAAGATGTTCGAAACGTAATGTGATTACGTTCAAGTCTTCAAAAGACTGAACAAGAGGAGAACTATTGTCACCGACGTTCGTTACTTGACAGCCTGTTGACTGGTGTTGTGTGTTGATGGTTGTACACCGATGTAAATGTACAGTTTGAAAATGTAAAATACAATGATTTATACTGTGAAATTAAGAAACTCGCAGAAACAAAGCTTGACAGATATTCTTCGAGAGTTTTATCTGTCGGTTGACGGGAATTTTTACTGGATCATTTTTTTAAAATTTCTGTCAACCACAGGCACATAGGTGACTGGCGCTATAAAAATGAAAAGCGGATAAGAAGCGACAAGAGCAGTGTTATTCTGGACATACGTGGAGTCGCCTAGGAAACGTGTTTCTGTCAGTTCTTGCAACTCGTTTGTCCATGAGTGACAGGAGGTTTTTTCTTCCATTTTTCTGAAGAATTCTTCCAAGCACAGACACAGATCAAGGAGATTTTGTCAATTTGAACGCCCTATGAAAATCTTCCACAAAATGTGTGACTCCATCAGTCAATATTTATTGATTTACCGTGTAAACCAACGTGTACATGTTGATCGAAATGTCGCGATATGCAGTGAATAAAATTAGAACATTATTTACAGCAATCCAAGCAAAACACAGTTCCTGGGTTACATAATTGGACTGGTACAATCAACATCAATTGTGGACAGATCATATTACAAGAAATAACGCATTCTCGACAACGCGAAGCAAAATATT
>NC_090246.1:97108200-97123200 GCF_037325665.1 Littorina saxatilis
TTATTGCGATGTGTAGAAATGACATCAGTAGGAAAGCCGTGTGAGTAAAAAACCCTCACGTCTTCACCCTCCCAGCGGGCGAGAAACGAGTTTCCTTCGTGAACGGTTTTTGAGCAGTTCATTTTTTGAAAGGCTTCTCATCAGGATCGATTGTTTTGGGGAAAGGCTTCGCATGATCGATTGCTTTGGGAAAGGCTTCTCATCAGGATCGATTGTTTTGGGGAAAGGCTTCGCATGATCGATTGCTTTGGGAAAGGCTTCGCAGGATCGATTGTTTCAGGAAAAGGCTTCGATTCTGGAGTGATGATTGTGTGATTTTGTGTGTTCACCAAGTCAACATTTTTGTTTTGAGCCTATTGTCAGAATGTTTTATTTTAAACTTGCTAGATACGTCGACACTGGATGACTTTCTGATAATGTACGTGCAAAATTGTGATAAATTTCATCGAAATAATCGTACATGCAAGATTTTCATGTTTGAAACATTTTCCATGTGCCTCTGTATTGCGATACTCGCTCGGTATAGACATCGATTGTGGATGGTTGTATAATTTAGTGTGTTCAAGTTTATGATTTGCTACTTTAAAATGCTTGTGAAGTCGATATTTCCTATTTGAAACATTTATCAGCTGCAGGTTCGGTTGGGACTTGCCATGAATATCGATTTGTGGATGACTGTTTTGTTTCTTCGGTTGGAATTTGCGATACATTCACGACCTGGACAAACTCGTCAAGTTTTCCCACTGGAAAGAATTTTTTGGTTAGATTCTTTTGCCCTTGGCACAGACATCGATTTTGGACAACTCCGCCATTTCAAGAGTGCAGATTTGTGAAACATCCACTTCAAACGCTCATATCGTCAAGGTTTCTTGCTTAAAACGCTTGTAATATTCGGGTTGTTTGGGACTTGCTATAATGTAGACATCGACTTGATTGTTGTAGAAATAAATGTATCAGGTTTTGAATTATAGCCTAAACGTAAAGTGAACCCCCCCCCCCCCCCCTTGCTACCACGGAGCAGTAGAGCGGCTGAGTGAAGAGTGACTTGTACCGTAAACGGGCCAGCTGCGACAGGAAGAGGTGCCAAGCTAGATTCTTTTCTCAGTTCCTTTTCCACGAAGGTGGCGTCTTCATTTGGGGGCGAAAAACCAATACCCGAAAATGAAATTAGAGGTTACGCAGTCAGTCTGGGTTCCTTTACGACGGTCACAGCGAATGTGACTTGAGCAGCCAATTAGGAAACCTATAATAAAATTAGTCATGACAAAAGGGAATGTATCTACGCTGACATTTCGTATCGATTTTCACCCGGGGCCCAGTAACCAGTACTGGTGAATACCAATTGGTCGTCTCCTGCCTGCAGCTACCAGCTCCCTCCCTCTCCCCCCCCCCTCTCTCTCTCCCCCCCTGCTCCACCACTTCCTAGGTGTGACTTTGTTTTGTCGTTAAGGTTCCTGCTTCTCGCTTTGTCGTCGAGAGCTTTTTGTTACGCTGTCAGTGCCACGTGTGTTTGCCGTGTGCTGTGTGGCGTGGCTGGCATGTTGATGAACCAAAACTAACTGACTTGAGTCAAGCGTGGATTGTGTTACGGTGAGCCGAAGGAAGTTTAAAAGATACCACGTGACTGATTCACCGAATCTTCCCCTCACGTGATCCCCGGCATGGACGAGTCAGAAAGTTACGATGGAAACTTCCCAAAAGTGAGTAGTAAAACTGATAAAAAGAAGTGTGATTTGTGTGTAAAGCAAAGTGTCATTTGTGTGTACGTATGTTCGTGTGCGTCTGCGTGTGTATGCACATATTGTCGTCGTTGCTGATTTTGTACTCCTCGAAAAACTAAGATATTAGAAAAAAGAAAGAAGAAAAGAAACCAACCAGAAGAAAAAACCCAGATCTGTTCTCTATATCCGAACAGAAACAATACTGTCTCTGGTTTGCAGAATAGACGGTATAGTTGTATTGCATTACATTGCATTGCATTGCATTGCATTGCATTGCATTGCATTGTATTGTATTGTATTGTATTGTATTGTACTGTACTGTATTGTATTGTATTGTATTGTATTGTTTTGTTATGCATTGTATCGTATCGTATCGTACTCTATCGTATATTGTATATTGTATTGTATTGTATCGTATCGTTTTGTTTTGTATTGTATTGGATTGTATTGTATTGTATTGTAATACATTACCAGTTTGTAGGAGCATTCTGGCGTTGTTTCGTCATCTCTCTTGCTCTCTGGTTTTGTGCACTATTTTATTCCCTCAAAAGCGTGCCGCCCCTCCCCCCCCCTTTTTTACTACCGATGAGCAAATGAGCGTTCTACTAAGCGAAATGCTCAATTTTCATCCGCGGCAAGTCACTCCGTCTCTTTGCACTGGACAGACGATTAACTATACAAACAGAGGATCATCGAACCATCTGCGTGTCATCTGTTATTTGCTTCGATGTTGTCTGTTTCTTGGTTTTCGCTTTTGATTAGATTTGTATCCCGGTGCGAATTCCCATACCAGTTTTTATATCTGTTTTGTTGTGAAGTATCGGCATTTGGAGCCGACATTTTAGCATTATGAGAGACTGGATGGGTAGTTCAGTTTACATCAATGCAATGAAGCTATGAATGATTGTGTTCTATTCCGTCAATGGCGTCATTCTGGTAATGATGTTGTTATTGCTTTTGTAAAGCGCTTTGTGTGTTCGAAAGCGCTATAGAAATCACCATTATTATTATTTATTATTATTATTGTTGAATAGCACCAGACTGTTTTCTTCATGTTTTTCTTGAGAAAATGAGGCGGTCTCCATGTTATGCTTTCAGTGACGCTCGGTGACCCTGGCAGTGGAGAAACCACGCTCAGATGGTACACTCGTTGACATGATTGTATTCGCATGTTTTTGTTGATCGTTGGTCGTTGATCGATACGGAATTGCACGAAGAGTAGGCCCACTGCATGGTTCGAACCGATACGAAGAACATGCACCGGTATTTTGTCAGACAAACAGACAGACAGGCATAAGACTAACAGACAGACAGGCATAAGACTAACAGACAGACAGGCATATTGACAGACAGACAGACAGACACGGACACAGACAGACAGGCAGACAGACAGACAGGCAGACAGACACCCACACACACACACACACGCAGAACGCACGTACGCATGCACGCACGCACACACGCACGCACACACAAACACACACACACACACAGGAAATAACACACTAACAGACACACACACACGCACACAAACGCACACACACACACACACACACACACACACACACACACACACACACACACACACACACACACACACACACACACACACACACACAGTCACAGTCACAGTCACACGCACACACTGATTCACACGCACACACTGATTCACCGGCTCACCATCCCCACTCACTCCGCCACCCCCTACCATCCCGCAACTCACTCCGCCACCCCCTACCATCCCGCAACTCATTCTGCCACCCCCTACCATCCCGCAACTCACTCTGCCACCCCCTACCATCCCGCAACTCACTCTGCCACCCCCTACCATCCCGCAACTCACTCCGTCACCCCCTACCATCCCGCAACTCACTCTGCCACCCCCTACCATCCCGCAACTCACTCCGCCACCCCCTACCATCCCGCAACTCACTCCGCCACCCCCTACCATCCCGCAACTCATTCTGCCACCCCCTACCATCCCGCAACTCACTCTGCCACCCCCTACCATCCCGCAACTCACTCTGCCACCCCCTACCATCCCGCAACTCACTCCGTCACCCCCTACCATCCCGCAACTCGCTCTGCCACCCCCTACCATCCCGCAACTCACTCCGCCACCCCCTACCATCCCGCAACTCACTCCGCCACCCCCTACCATCCTGCAACTCACTCTGCCACCCCCTACCATCCCAACTCACTCTGCCACCCTCTACCATCCCGCAACTCACTCCGCCACCCCCTACCATCCCACAACTCACTCTGCCACCCCCTACCATCCCGCAACTCACTCTGCCACCCCCTACCATCCCGCAACTCACTCTGCCACCCCCTACCATCCCGCAACTCACTCCGCCACCTCCTACCATCCCGCAACTCACTCCCCCACCCCCTACCATCCTGCAACTCACTCCACCACCCCCTACCATCCCGCAACTCACACTCACTCATTCACACACACAAAACCCTCACGACAATATAACACTGACACAAACAGATGTTGTGGGCAAAACCAGCGCACAGTTGCGAACGACGCATTCAGAGCGAAATTTTGCCTGCCCCAAAATTGCTTTCTCTGTGAAGTGTTATGATTGTAATCAGTCATTCATGATCGAACGGTCTGGGCAAAAAATTACAAAGAGATCGAAGCCAGCAGTGGTGTTGGGTTTTCTGTGTCAATACAGGCAAGCGAGCGGTTTATGTGGGTTACCTAATCCAGATATTTTATTCGTCATTTTTCTCAGAGTTCACGACACAGAAACTAGCTGTATGTTATTATCGCGTTTGGATTTTTGTGTGTCGTGGAAAGGATATGATTTGCAGTTTGGAGAGGGTGTTATGGTTTTTTGTGACCGTGGATATTTTTTTCAGCTTCTGAGTTTGACTGGTATTTTCTGACTGTCTCTCTCCCACTCCCCCTCCCTCTTTCTCTCACACGTTCACACGCACACACGCACGCACGCTTGCATGCAAGCAAGCAAGAAAGCAAGCACACACACACACAAACACACACACACACACACACAAACACACACACAAACACACACACACACACACACACACACACACACACACACACACACACACAAACACACGACACTCAGTACAAGCTATAGCTATTCAAACATACTGACTGTGATACCGCGTAATGCAGTCATGGTACATAATCCCATATATAATGAAGGTTTGAAGCGGCCACTTATAGATTTGTCAACGTATAACATCAAACGGTTGCTGAGCCACGATTGGCTTTACGAACACATAAAACAGCCATCCAGTTTGATTGCATCATCCATCTGTTATCTCATCTGTATCTGATGTTATAATTATGAATACCTTTTTGTAACGCTTAATCCGTCTTCGTTTTGACCATGAATTGTTGGTATATGTGACTCTCCACCACGAAATGAGTCGCATGTCACCTCGCGCGGTTCTGCGCTAGGCTTAATATAAGTCCGGGGAGTGTATGGTAACAGTGTGAGGGTCACCTTAGTCACAGGCTTATAACTCAAACAGTTTTCGCTCTTTTCTAAAACGGTTTTCACCACTGGATAGAGCATAAAAAACTCTTTAGGAAAATGTAAAAATATGAAAATCATGCAAAGGTGACATGCGACTCATTTCGTGGTGGAGGGTCACATTTATTCATTTTCATTTGTCATTTTCAATACTTTGAGATCGCGGCTGATTGCTCGTAGTCGAACGCTAGCAGCAACATAAGTCCGCTACCCAGGAGTGTGCTCGTTTAGGTTTAATCAGCCATATGCACTTTCGGCAGAATAATCGGGATCTTTTTTCGCCCCAAACGGCGGACCCTTGGGTTGGACGTGGAAACCGTCTCAGAATCTGCACATAAAATTGACCTGTGTCTGTTCCGGCCGGGATTTGAACCCGTGCCTGGAGGATGACAAGTCCGAGTTTGCCGAGTTTGATGTGAAAATATCAGAAACAAATCATCAATTATCACCGGTTTTGATTGCAGCTGACAGATTTCTTTTTTTTAATATTAAATTACTGCTGTTTATACGATATTACAGCTTTGCTTGATTGGTTGCTGTAATAAAATGCCCAGGTTTTGTTCGATCGTTTCTCCCTGCCTTTTAGGCAACACTGATTTTATGAAACACCTAGCTCGATAACTATCATTGTCCATGGTTCACTCTCTTCCCGTTCCCCTTTCGTAGAGTTTTGCTATGTAAAGGAACAACGCATTAGCAGAAAAATCAGCATCGTATCAATGTACATTTGTTTTCTTTTGTGCAGCAGCCTCAACGAAAACGTTGCACAAGTTTATTTCTAATTACAAAGTGCCAACATAAATTTTACCATTGGGACGTTTTGTGTAAAATTGCATATCACGTTGTGCCAAAGGAACATTTAACAAGTCGCGTGAAGCGATATAAAAACATTAAGTCAAGCTGTCGGCATTACAAGTAACAGATAAGCACAATAAGCAGTCTTCGCAGAGACTATATTTAAGATAGTCTCGACTAACCACACCCCAAAATAGAGACGGGTCACGCTCGTCTCCGGGTAGCGTGGAAACGCAGTACTTACTTAACCTATTTTTTGTCATTCTGAGCACATTTGTAGAGTAAACATGACATATGTATATATTTGTGAATTCAGGAAAAAATTGAGAATTACGATGCAATCATTTTTAAATCTCTTAGAAAAAATTCGATTTTAATGACATCTTTAATGAGCAAACTAATTACAGTAACTAGTTTTTAAGTCTCCATGCTGAAATGCAATACCATAGTCCGGGCTTTGTCGAAGATTACTACACCAAAATGTCAACCAATTTAGTTCAAAAATGAGGGCGTGACAATGCTGCCTCAACTTTAACAAAAAGCCGGATATGACGTCATCAAGGACATAAATCGAAAAAATGAAAAAAAACCGTCTGGAGATATTATACCCACGAACTCTCATGTGAAATTTCATGAAGATTGGTCCAGTAGTTTTCTCTGAATCACTCCACACACACACACACACACACACATACATACATACACACATACACCACCACCCTCGTCTCTGTTAAAACATTTTGTCAAAACTTGACTAAATGTAAAAATGGACACATAGTGTTTGTTTCGCGGGGTGTTTCGTGAAATAATCGTTACCGAATAATCTGGTTTTGTTCATTTCGGCTCCTTTCGGAAGCAATCGTTTCCCTATAACCAGTGTTTGTTTTCTTCTTTCTACGCCTTTGAATTACATTGGTAAACAAGAACGGTTTGCTAAAACTATCTTGTATTTGCTGGGAGTAAATGTTCAATATTTGAAGTTAGATTGCTAGGAGGAGTGAAAACACGCAGAAAATAGTTTGCGTTTCAGAGGCTGTTTAACCATGAATGTAAATGTTCAATCTCATTTATTGAATTTGTGTGTGTGTGTTAGCGTGTGTTTGTGTTAGTGTTTGTGTGTTTGTGTGTGTGTGTGTGTGTGTGTGTGTGTGTGTGTGTGTGTGTGTGTGTGTGAGAGAGAGAGAGAGAGGGAGAGAGAGAGAGAGAGGGAGAGGGAGAGGGAGAGAGAGAGAGAGAGAGAGAGAGAGAGAGAGAGAGAGGAGAGAGAGAGAGAGAGAGAGAGAGAGAGAGAGAGAGAGAGAGAGAGAGAGAGAGAGAGAGAGAGAGAGAGAGAGAGAGAGAGAGAGAGAGAGAGAGAGAGAGAGAGATTCATTGTTTGTTTTGCCTATCACGCTCTCGTTCTTTTTCAAGATACTTATATTGGTTGTTCATATCAAAATTCCACTACGGCCCTTCCCTATCGTATCCCATCAAGTACTACCACATCCCTCCCCTCCACCCCCCCCCACCCCCCAGCGACCTTACAACACTACAAAAACAGCGCGTGAATGTGACATTGACGATGGGACATTAACCTCATGCGGCACATTATCTTTACACAGGCAAAAAGGGGTCCGATCCTCCTCGAGCTGTCACGGACGTCCGAGATCCCTTTTCCTGTCCTCAGCTCAGGATCCCAGGATGAGTGTCTTGAAGTCAGGATCAATAAGATCCGCATTACGAGTCATGCAGCGCGGCTTGCAAGCTTGCCTGTCAAGTGTTGTCCAATCCTCTGTCACAACGTATACTTGGGGACGAAGTACTGTTTGTGTAACTGCAGTCAAAGTTCGGAAGTCTTGAATAAGAATGGTAAAAGTCAGTAGTGAGAGGGGTTAGTGTCAGCGACGGAATGAAAACAAACCATGTGGTTTAGTAAACAAATTAATTATTTGCATCAACAGAAATTAAAAAAACCCAGGAGTTTTGTTTTTGTCGTACGTCATCGAACGCTGATCGAACGCTGAAAAGACGGGCGCAGTGGCGTGGTGGTAAGACGTCGGGCTCCTAATCGGGAGGTCGTGAGTTCGAATCCCGGCCGCTACCGCCTGGTGGGTTAAGAGTGGAGATTTTTCCGATCTCCCAGGTCAACTTATGTGCAGACCTGCTAGTGATTTAACCCCCTTCGTGTGTACACGCAAGCACAAGACCAAGTACACATGGAAAAGATCCTGTAATCCTTGTCAGAGTTCGGTGGGTTATGGAAACACGAAAATACCCAGCATGCCTACTCAACGAAAGCGGAGTGAAGCTAACTATGCTCTCAGAGTATAGTTTGGGGAACCCAAATGGTCAAACGAGCTCACACGTAACCAGAAAAAAATTCTGGAACGCTGAAGAAGAAGAAGAAGAACGTTGAAAAAGAAGAAGTACTCCGAGTTGTGATAAGTGATATTCGCATTAGAGCAATGTTGCTTGCAAGCTAGCTTCTCAAGTGTTGGTTTAAGCGTGTTTTTATTAATTTCTTGTATACACGTTATATACAGCAACAACATTTAAGAACGTTAACAAGCAGACTGCTTATGGACACGTTCCAAAACTAATAATCAATACACATTCTGATAACAAGACATGGCGAACAAGTGATGATTGAATGTTTGGACACAGTGTTACCTCACATTACCTCCGTCATGAATAGTTCAATTCTCTCTGGCACTTTCCCGTCTGTCATGAAACAAGCTCTTGTCAAACCCCTGATAAAGAAATCATCCCTCGACCGCAATGATTTAAAGAACTACAGACCAGTTTCGAACTTGTCGTTTCTTTCAAAGATCTTGGAAAGACTGGTCTTGCTGCAACTTAATGCCCACCTCTCATCAAACAATCTTCTCAGCAGTTTCCAATCGGCTTATAGACCTGCCCACAGCACTGAAACTGCTTTGTTGAAAATTGTGAACGACCTTCTGATGGCTCTCAATAACGGTAAAGTGTCTGTTCTCACGCTTCTCGATTTGTCCGCTGCGTTCGACACCATTGACCACTCAATTATGACAGCCCGCCTTGAGGCAACTTTTGGCATCACAGGTTCTGCACTGTCCTGGTTTGAATCCTATCTCTCGGATAGGATTCAAACAGTCGTGGTAAACGGCATCAGTTCAGAATCCACAGTCCTTCAGTTCGGTGTTCCTCAGGGATCCGTGTTGGGTCCAGTTCTTTTTGTTTTGTACATGAACCCCCTCTTTAACCTCGTCAAACAGTATCCTATCGATCACCACGCCTTTGCAGACGACAACCAGTTGTACAAAGACAGTGAGATTGATCAAATTGATACCACTGTGAGTGAAATGGAAGACTGTGTTGTTGCTGTAAAGGCGTGGATGACGGCTAACAAACTACAGCTAAACGACTCGAAAACTGAATCCATGCTTGTCAGGTCCCAGTACAGATCTTTCTCTGAAAATTCTTTGCCTTCTAGCATTCATGTCGGCGATAGCGACGTCAACTTTGTCTCTTCTGTGACTAATCTTGGCGTTACCTTCGACCACTTCCTCAACCTTTCCCAGCACGTCCAAAACATCCGCACAATTGCGTACAGTAACTTAAGGAAAATCAGCTCTATCCGCCACTATCTTACCCCCCAAGCCGCTCAAACTCTAGCCTGTTCTCTAGTTCTATCCAGAATAGACTATTGCAACAGCCTGTTCTATGGCTGTGATCAAAAACTTGTCGAGTCACTCCAAAAGGTACAAAACTCTGCCGCCAAATTGATATACCGTTCTAAGAAGTTTGATCATGTCACACCACTTCTTCGTTCCCTTCATTGGCTTCCCGTGTCCGCTCGTATCAGATACAAGCTTGCTTGTATCTGTTTCTCTGCCAAATTTGAAGATGGCCCTAAATACCTCAAGGAACTGCTCGTCACATATGACAATCCCTCTGACTACAACCTCCGCTCACGCGCTGACAGTCGCAAACTGGAAACTCTCGAGCGAAGCTTGCCTTCTTTTGGAGATCGCTCGTTTGCTTCTGCGGCTGCCATTGTCTGGAATTCTCTCCCTTCCTCCGTTCGCCATTCTGCTTCTAAGGACTCTTTCCGCAGTTCCCTTAAAACGCACCTTTTTCGCGAATCCTTGTAAATTGTCCTTGCCATCTTTATAGACTGTTAGAGGTGATGTTAGATTCGTTGTTTGAGTGTGTCTTTTTTGTATAGTTGCTTCAGCTTTGATTGAGCCATAGGGTTGTGTATGAAATTTGCATTTAGTCTTTCTTTTTCTTGCTGAGTGTATGTACAGTCTAGAGAGGAGACGGACATGGTGTGAGCTTGTCCAGGGGGGGTATATGAACATCTCAGTGGCAGGGGGATGGAAGCACTTGCTAATGAGTGGGAGTGTGTATGCACGTGAGTGATATTTGTAAATGTGTATTATGATAATATCATCTTTGTATTTATATTATTGAAATTGTTATATCTCGATGTACAGCGCTAAGAGCATAGTTAAATTTGTGAAGCGGCGCTATATAAGCTATCTTTATTATTATTATTATTATAACTTCAACCCTTTTCTTTCAAAATATTTCATAATATTTTATACAAATAAAGAGAGAGAGAGAGAGAGAGAGAGAGAGAGAGAGAGAGAGAGAGAGAGAGAGAGAGAGAGAGAGAGAGAGAGAGAGAGAGAGAGAGAGAATATGCTTTGCTACATCTATTGCTGTCACTGTTAATATAATATCAGCCGAAGCGATCAGTTGACATAACGTAATCTTGTACAGCAGAAAATATTTTCGTATTCTAAGATATAGTTAAATCAGTATTGCCAAACAAAAGTGTTTTGCAATCCAGAGCGTACGTTGGTAGACTATTGAATAAAATGGTTCTATGTTCTTTAAATTTTGGACAATGTAACAACAAGTGTTCAGCGTCTTCCGGGCGTACTCCACACGTGCATTCTAAATTATCAGAGAGGTGTCGGTTAACAAGGTCTTGTTGCAAATCGCTCATATTTAATCTCAACCTGCTGTGAAATACCTGTGCCTTACGGTTGCCTAAATAATAATACTGTGGAACAACAACATCTCCATTCATCAAAAATCTTTTAAATTCACCAATTGACTGCGTTTGTGGTATATTTTCTGGAAGATTATTCCACAAAGCTGTCGTTGAAGGAAAAAATGAAGATTTACATAACTCACTTCTGCATAATGGAACCTTTCTTCTCAAGTGTTGTCTGACCTTCTGTCGTATGACATGTACATAATATACATTGCTGAGACGAAGTGCTGTTTGTGTCACTTCAGTTGGGGTGTCGGCTACACACGCAGTCGACAAAAAGCCAAAACCTTTTTTCAATTCGTCAAAATTGTGCCACCATATCGTCAGAGTAGACGTTTTATGGAAATAACTCTGTCAGGATTTGCAAGCGTTGTGGAAGTGTTGCGCCCCCGCTTTCCTCCCACGAACAGGAACCACGAGTTTTGTGGTTACTGTAGAGTAGCAGTGTACAAAGACAACATACGTGTGATATGCATCGTAACCGATTTGTCCCCCCCAAAATCGCAAAGGTACCTAGGTAGTACTTCAGGACAATTTTTAGAAAAGAAAACCTTTAATTGTTCGGTGTTTTTTGATATTCTTAATAATCAAATGGAACAAACATTTCTATTGTAACACTCGCTCAGTGAAAAAGCGCGTGCTGTGTCATTTGCAGCAGAAGCCTATCATAATAGACTAGTATGATAGACATCTGTTTACAGTCAATCAGGTGATTCTTTCTCTCCTTCTCTCTCTCTTTCTCTCTCGCTCTCTCTCTCTCTCTCGCTCTCTCTCTCTCTCTCTCGCTCTCTCTCGCTCGCTCTCTCTCTCTCTCTCTCTCTCTCTCTCTCTCTCTCTCTCTCTCCCTCTCTCTAAGTTTCCCCCGCCGCCCCTCTCTTTTCTTTCCAGCTTATACCCCACGCCGTGGATCGTATTTATAACTCTGCATTTGCGCCACCGCAACTTTTTATCGCTTCACGCCGACGAAGAGGCAAGCTGCAAGGTAGGTCTCTCACAGAAAATGAAAATTTGTAGGACTTTCAGGCATCATCTAGATTCTTCATTAGTACATTTTAAAGAAGTATATACTCAAGGTCTAAGGTACGTGCTTTTTTAGTCGAAATGTCAGGTTTCGGCAGTTCAGAAGTCCGATTTCTTCTGGAATTGTAGCTGAAATTGCACGATTTGTCCCTTCCTTCGTAACTTCAACGAAACAGCACTAGTTGATGCATTCCCGTGATGATATCCTGTGAGCTAAACATGTCCTTTGTATTCTTGATGAATGCTGTTGCACAATTTTGTCTTTGGGTGACGCACGCGGCAAAAAACACACAAACAATTAGACTTCATGTTATACGCCACCGATGCTTGGTGTAATTCGCCACCGCAATTTCACGTCTTGGATGTTATTCGCCACCGCAACTGTCTAATGAATTGCATAATATGTTGAAGAGTTCAGTGATTCTGTCACTTCCAATTGAAAATATTGATTTGGAGTTGTTCAGTTCAGTGTATAGTTCAGCTTTTGTAGAACACGTTTCTGAGACGCACCTGGCGGCGTTTCACTCCCACATTCTTCGTCATTCTTCTTTCCCGAAAAACGTCACGTCTGTCAGAGGCGTTCTTTTCTCTTCCAGCGTCAAACTGATGAGTTTTTGTGTTGTCGCTGGTAATAGGAATGACTGAATTTTAGAATTATTTCACACACATAAAGTAACACCAACGAAGCTTAAGAATTTTAGAATTATGTGGTATTTGGCCCCACAATGTTTTTAACAGGAGCGTTCCAGGCCCAGTTTCAGACTCAAGTGACCGCAAATCAAACAGGAAGAGGTAGGTTCCATATTGTCAAACTTAGTGATTTCAGCCACTGAGTGTCTATTGCTAGAATGGCAAGAATCGCTGCGCTCTTCAATCACATATGCTTACACAATAACTTTTCTGACGGGATACGAGTGGTTTGGTTGCAGATGGATTTGGAACAGTCCGAACCATTGACAGCTTCCTTGATGTCAGTGGTGTGGTAGAAGTTACTACTCGACCACCAGTGACTTCGACACCGCAGAAAAAGAAGTCAGAGCAAAAGCAGTGTTTATGCCCAGAATGTGGGAAAACATATAAACACCAACGAACATTAAGAAACCACAGGCTCTTCCATCACACAGAGGGTGGGGGTCCAAGGGTTACCTGTGGGATGTGCAAAAAAACATTCACGAGGTCTGCAGACCTCCAGTCACATGTGAACAAACAGCACATCGGGCAAAAACCTTTCGACTGCTCCAAGTGCCACAAAAAATGTGCGTGCAAACGCAATGCAAACCCAAACCGCCACACATGTGTGCAAATCACTAAGTACGCGTGTGATGTCTGTGGCAAAGAGTATAAACACAAATCAACACTCAAGGCTCACACCAACACACACACACACACCCACACACTTGCTCACTCCTGCCCAAGAAGAAGGAGAAGAAGAAGAAGAAGAAGAAGAAGAAGAAGAAGAAATACTACAGTTTGATTTGTCAACTCATGGTGCCTTTAAATCCTTTGCATAGGCAAGATCACGCCACGCCCCTGAGTTTAAAACTTGCAGCACTAAAGTTAAAATGCTCCTATCAATTGCTGTCAGTTTTGTGACAAAAATAAAGGTTTAAATGCCTCCACGATGTTGATGCGTTTGAAAATAACAATTTGCGTAGTGCGGTGGCGAATAACAAAAAATGCGGTGGCGAGTTACATCTAACATTGAATTGATGCGGTGGCGAATTACAGAGAGTTGTTGACACTCTGTTTTTATCTGCTTCTTGCAAAGTATATATGGAACTATATACAGAGAAACTACACGTGGAGATTCATAAAACATTAAAGTTATCAGTGAACATGTCCAAGAATAACCAGTAATCTCCGTTTTGTTGCATTTGACGCAGAAACTGAAAATATGCC
Organism: Littorina saxatilis; assembly: GCF_037325665.1. Classification (NCBI taxonomy): domain Eukaryota; kingdom Metazoa; phylum Mollusca; class Gastropoda; order Littorinimorpha; family Littorinidae; genus Littorina; species Littorina saxatilis. The sequence continues at coordinate 97,122,180 of NC_090246.1, forward strand.
CAAAACATGGGGAAACGAGAAGAAAAACAGATCGTCACGATCACCAGGGCCATCAAAGCATCAAAAAATATATACAGAAATATAGCTAAGGATATAAGTATGTGAAATGCAACACTTGAGAACATGCTGAGTGCCTAGCATTCTAACAATTTAATTTATCATTCGAGAGACCTACCTCGCAGCTTGCCTCTTCGTCGGCGTGAAGCGATAAAAAGTTGCGGTGGCGCAAATGCAGAGTTACACGATCCACGACGTGTACCCGCACAGATGTTTTTTTTCTATGCGTCTTGCATTTTCTTCCTTATCAATATGCTAATTTCCGACCATGTCTCGATCAGCTGCACGGTCCCGTGCGGAACTGTCGTGAGCGAATGACCGATCTGCCTTGTCTGTGTAGCAAAACAACTTGACCAGGTTGCGAGCGACAAGCGATCGAATCCCGTGAGAAATTTATTTCATTGTCCATTTTAGTTTTTGTGTGAGTGGTTAACGTTTTTACATTTATTTTTTTGATTTTGGCCTGTGTATGTTTATTTGTTTGTGTTTTTATTTATTGATTGATTTCTTTATTTTCTTTCTTTCTTTACTTATTTACTTGTTTATTGAATATTTCTTTTATTGCGTCTTGTTGTAGTTATTTTATTTCTTCTTCTTCTTCTTCTTTTTTTAATCGAAAGAGAAGAGAAAACTGCTTTGCTTTTTCCCGATTGGCTAATTTCCGTACCTGTCCCGATCAGCTCAGTGCACGGTCCCGTGGGGAGCTGGCGTGAGCGAGTGACCGATCTACTTTGTCACGGAAATTGCTGTGTAGCAAAACAACCAGGTAGCGAGGCTTGCAAAATAATGATTTGTATCCATGGTGTTCTGTCAAGTGGTGCGTTTTGTGTGGCCAAGGGGCAAGGAGAGAAAAAAGCTTTGTCCAGTTTTTGTGGCAGCACTCTGTGCATAAAGGGTATTCATATCAAAACGGTTTCTTCATTGGCGTTTCTTTCGGGAGTGCCTTCGTGACAATTCGCAAAAA